>NW_020955885.1:32390-37445 GCF_003031625.1 Empidonax traillii
ACTTTTGCAGAACAGAATCTTCTGAGCAGTTTGGGGAAAAGGAGTCTCATTCATGAATACATCTAAAAATAATTTAAGAAAAATCAAGTGAAGTAGAGGTTTTCCCTTTCCTTACAGCAACATTGTTATTTTATCAAATTTACCTGTTCTATTTCTCTATTTATTTTCACATCTTTTTTTCCTAACTAAGTCCACTCTCTCTCATACAAATATATTTACATACAAATTTTGATTATGCATATATAAATACATAGACACACACTTACTAGTTATATGCATATAATAAGAGATCATACCACAAGTCTTCAAAACGATAGCTGAATTTTCTCATTTCTTTACTGCCCTGTTCATACATAAAATAACTATATGCACCAGTGTAAATTCATCATGATCTACTGTATTTTCTCAAGAAAATTTCAAAACTTAAAAAAGAAAAAAAAATTTACCAACAGGGCCTTTTTCTATCAGGTTGCAGGAAGATATGCACATTTACAGCACTGCAGGAATAACTTGTCAGTGGTCACATTTTGCTTTGCAAGGCCTTAATGGATGCGCAGAAACAAACACAGACCAAAGCAGCTGACAGGAGATGGCACGTACAGACAAGATCTTTGGACTTCATAATTACTAAATATTAAGCAACACCCCAGGCAATGCTGCTTTATTCAGGGCAGGGGGGCTGGAGCAACCAGTTACATGTATATGTACCTATATATATGTATATTAATCAGTGCTCTGACATGAGTAGTTGCTCGTGTTCAGTGCTGTGCCTAAAGAAAGAGTAAAACAGCTCTGACAAATAGGCTCAGGCTTCCAAATACAAGCCTACATGGGCAGGGGCAGACAGACATGAGGTTTCTGTGTTTATACTCCAGGCAGGCAGATAAAGTATTTAGGTCTGGATGGTAAGCATCACGTGAATGTAGGGCTGCATCTACTAAGGCAGCCCATACATCCTCCCTTGGAAGTCTCTGCCTGCCACCCTTTCCAGCTCTAGACTCTACCTATCACCTTTTTTAACTCCAGCCTCCACTTTCTAAGGTTACAGTGAAGCTTGGACTCATTCATTCAGCAGGCTGATGCCCATCATCCTCAGAAACCCACATTAGACCATAAGGTTTTTGAGAAAACTCAAAAATTTCAGTGAACAGTCCTGTGTTTGGGAGCTCACATAGATATGACTGAAGAGAACAACTTAGTGAATATGACACAGGTACATATGTCCTGTAACAAGCTTCTGGAAGCAGATCTTCTTTCTTCAACTAATTTTTGCCACATATTCAGCCTAACAATACTTTTAAAGTATGATATTTTGCTGCTGACCCTTTTTGTATGGAATACTTTCCTGTATGCTAAGACATTTTAGAAAAATAAAAAAGCAATGTCAAATCAGCATTGTTAAATGCCCAAAAACACAACTCAGAAACCATGGCCTTTTTGCATTGTGACATCTTTTCCATAAAAGAAAGGCTACACTGGAAGTAAACCACAAAGTCTATCACACTCTCTGCAAAACAACATAGAGTACAAAGAAGCCTAAAGGTCATGGAAACTTCTGAACACTTAACTTAATTGGGAAGCTCTGGAAAACATGAATTGGCTGCATTATGCAATACTAAGACGATAAAATGGCAAGAGTCTGAAACATCAGAACACCTACAGAGGAAAACAATATTTACAATTCTTTTCTAACTAGCAGTTTTGGGCTTGTTATCGTTATAGAAATCACAAATCAGCAGAATTTCTAAAGAAGACTGTAGTAATACTATCAGTTGAAAATTAAACAACTTTGGGTTTGCCCTGTTTTAACTTTTAGTCTTTTTTTTCTTTCAATTCTTTTTCCAAAACTTTGTTTTCTTCCAGTCTCCCCCAAAACCACATCTCCTTGAATAACCAAAACACACACAGAGCAAAAATGTAGAAGAAACACTGCTAGTGAAGACCTAAAAGAACAGCCCTTCTTTACTTTCTTCAGCACATCACTCCTCTCTGCACTGTAGCTGCCACCAGATCTGCTCAGCACTGTTTGCCCAAAAAAAATGACTCATAATTTGTATGACATCCTTTTAAATACCGTGCCTCAATCTGAGCGACTGCAGTCTGAAAGATCTTTCTCTGTAATCACTGAAGGCTCCTCCAGGCCTTTTCCTCCAGCTGTCCTTATCCTATTCTTAACCTCTCTGCGAGTCTTCCTTCTTACCCTTTCTGACCTTCCTTTACTTCTAACCCTCTAACACAACAAATGTACTTTCAGCTTCTCTGTTTCCATGTGCTGTATTCTAGCCCCTGTTCCCTGTGCATTCCTCCAGAACAGCCCTGCTCCCTTCCCCTGATCCCCTGCTTGGCATTTTATGCTCTGGAGTCACACCCAGTAACATCCAAGTTACGTATCTGGAACGTGTGCTCGCAACTGGACTCCATGGGAATCATCTGCCCCCAAAAGAAACAAATCTCTAAGCATGAGGACAGAGCCAGTTACAAACGTCATCCAGCATCCTGACTGGAACAAAGTTACCAAACTAATTCTTTTCTTTCAACATCCCTGTGTCACAGAAACCCACTCTTACTTAAATCAAGCTACTGAAATTAGATGCAGGTTAATTTAATGATTACTTGGACCACTGGGTATTGAGAGACTTCCACAAGTATTGGGAAAGAATCTCCTCATAAATACCAGTTCAAAAGTGCTGTGAATCATCAGTGCAGGAGGAAGGTACATTGTCCTCTGGGGACATAAAGTTTGGCTCTTTGTTTGTAGACAATAGGCTTTGCTACACAGAAGAAAATCACTCAACAAGGTTGAAAAGGACATGACAAAGTTTGGCTTTGTTTTTTTTTTTTTATTTCTAGACCTTCCCACAGTACACAAAATGCTTAGTTACCATTTGTTAGTTCTCAATATTTTGTATCAGATATAGTTAACTACCAACTTTTCTATAACTTACACAGAAAAGATTCCAAGCAAACCAGCACTTCCCCTCAAAAGCAACTACAAATCAAAACCAAAACTTATCATGAGTTTCCAGTCGGTATTTGTTTGAAATATCAGAGATACATTATCAGTTCCCACCTCTGAAGACCTACCATGCATTTGCCAATGATACAAAACACTCAAATGCATGCTGAAAATATGAACTTTGCAGATTGCAAACGGCTTTCAAAACAGTCCCAACTCGTCTCTTATCAGCAGTATTAGGATGTAAAATATAGAAGGATCAACTTGCTTGCAAGATGAATTCTGTTTTCTCATTAAAGTTCGGGTCATAACAAATTACTTCACCCACAATTAATGAAAACACAATTACTCGGTTCACGCTGCAAATCTGTATTTAAAGTTCCAAAAGAAAAGCTAGGCTGCTTATCAAATCAGGTAATGCAGACAGGCCTTCATTAAAAAAAAATAATTCTCCCATCATGACTTCTGCCCTAATTTAAACTCCAAACATACAAACTTGCCAATTTTATTCTCAATTAACATTTCCATGTTCCAACTTTTCTGCTTTCTCTGGTTTTTAAGAGACTCTAAGAATATTTGATTTTAAGAAATCAAGTATTATTGGTAAATTCATTCTGGAGCAGGCAGACACATCAACACTGCTGGACTACAAACAGGTTTAATAGAGCCTTACAGATTAGGATGCTTAGGATGTCTGCTATCAAAGGGCATTTCCCTCTGTCCAGCACCAAAACAGAGGTGCCAGGGGCTGTCCACTAAAAACATCAAATTAGTAGGAACTGAGCACATCTGAACATGTAAGATCTCCACTGAGAGGAGGACAGAAAAAAAAAAAACCACAAAAACAAAACACCCAATAATACATTCTTTATTGGATTCAAAATATGACATGTTAAATCCTTGCCTCTCTTCATTCCAGTATAATAGACAAATAACTCGATTTTATTACTCATTAATACTTCCACAACTGAAAGTTTTCTAAAAAAGAAATACTGTTTTATTTCCAGTCACCTCTGAAAGCCCATTCCCAACAAAGAAGCATACACCTCTCTTTTCAGCTGTTCAGGTGGAAGCGAGGGTGCAGCTACTGGTACTGTCAGCTGATGTTCATTCAACCTGTTCATGACCTGGAACCTTGCCTTATCACTCCCTCCAAGCAACTCCTTCAAAATGTAGTAAGTTTGCAGCTGGAATTTACCAGGACCAGCAGAACACCTTATGGCTCCTGCTGCCATCACTAAAACTACAAGCAACTTTGAGATCACTGAGCAGATATATTTTAACTAGAACTTGAAAAAACACAGTAGGAGAACACTTCAACATACATTAATATATTTATAAACAGTGTAGACAAGAGCATGCACATTAACAGAATCCTTCAGGCCTGGCATGGGTGTGCTGTGTGGACATAGCACAGAAGAAAAAACACATGAAAGAACAACTTTAGCTTCAAAGCATCAACCATGATAAACTTTATTTTCCACTTCTACTGTGCAACATTCAGTAGCACTTAGTCTTATTTATAATAGGATTTTAAAGTGAGTGATCCATTCTCTAAATACTTTTCATCTCTGCTCTAGACACAGCACAGGCTGCAGTCTGGGTCTGAGATGACCCTTGGAGTTAAGGCACCTTTTTCTCCCATGTTCTACACACTTGTGTCAGACTAGCAGGATACTCCAGCTCGACTCCTGCTTGGAGCAGCTCAGGGTCTGCGCTGATTTTTCTGCCTCTTTGCCCAGCAGAGACAAAAGGAATCAACAAGTTACTTTGCTATTTTGTTCATCTTCTCTAACTCACTAAATTTTCCATGCATTGAGGCACTAAGGGTACTTGAGGTTGCAAAAGGATTTAGGTTTTAAAAAGGCTAAACCTAGAAATGTTTCTTTTTGAAAAAGCACTAGGTAACTACACTTTAAAACTGCAGTACCCATAGGGAATTTCAGTAATTTCTCCATTTAAATGGTTACTTTCCCAAGCTCACAGCTACTGCCACATCTGCAGTCACTGAACAGCTCACACTTCTTCCAATCAAGAAACTGACTGATCATTTCCACATCTGATCTGCTTGCTATCTTTGCTGGTCAGAAAAAAAAAAA
>NW_020955885.1:37886-39522 GCF_003031625.1 Empidonax traillii
ACTGCAGTACCCATAGGGAATTTCAGTAATTTCTCCATTTAAATGGTTACTTTCCCAAGCTCACAGCTACTGCCACATCTGCAGTCACTGAACAGCTCACACTTCTTCCAATCAAGAAACTGACTGATCATTTCCACATCTGATCTGCTTGCTATCTTTGCTGGTCAGAAAAAAAAAAAAACTCACATATTTCAGTTACGTCCATCTTCAACTCTGGGTACAGGTTTATGTGCCTCAAACTGCTGGATTTTAGTCTACAGCCTACAGTTCAACTTGTCTTGTCAACCAGCTCCCAGATAGGCATCTTAAAGGAAAGGAACTTCATTTACAAGTACACAACCATGACCATGTTCTCAATGAAGCTTATTCCAACCTGACATGAGCTTATGGGCTACCTTTTTCTCACAGTTCTTCATCGATATAAAATAGACGAGGCTTGTTCTGCACATGGTATTTTATACCAAAGGTCGAAAATGTAGCCTGAATTTTGGGTCATTCCTTCAAAATAAAGACTTCAGTGCTTTGAGAAAAGTGGATCACACAACTATTGATCGAACAAAACGAAACTCTAAAACAAGAGAGGATAAATCTCACTGCCAGGTAAGAGGTGTGTTGGCAGAAAGTGTAAGCAATGTCTACTCAGCACACTAACACCTAACATTAAGGTGTCCAGATTATTCCAGGCAGCAGCAAATGCAGGTACCGCAGCATGGTGCTCCAAGGTGGACATTTCATCCTGCTCTTGAGCAAAAACACCATCTCAATGTGTTCCAAGAGTCAACTGCTTCTTTCACTCCAGTGAAGACTTAACCATCAGTGTAAATAATTTCAATACGCAAAGCAGCGATGAGTGATTTATCAGTCTCACAGGGAAAGCCCCACTACATTAGAAACAAGGTCAAGTAGCCTGTTTCAGCCAGGCTACACTACAACAACACACAAATGACTCCAACTCATTCTGATGATTAACGCGGGCAGAATTTGTTTTGCTGACAGAATTTGGAAAAACCCCAGAAACTTCTCCTCTTCTAAGTCTTAAGCCTGCTTGATCTTCCAAAAATAGCACACACAGCACGACTCAGTGCTTTCCTGTCCCTACATACAGCTTTGTACGCAAAACACGAGTTATTCAAATGAGCAAATACAAACCGATGACTTCTATCTTAGTCACTCACAATCCAGAGTCAACCATCAACAAAACATCTTGCACAACACCCTGCAACTGAAGTTTCAAAACGCACTGCAAATATTAAATGATTTACCTTCAACACCCACATATTTAATATGCACCCAGCCCTACACCAATTCCTTTTCATCCTGTAAATGTAGACACGTAGCTTCAGAGCTTCCACAGCTTGATCAAGCCACAAAGGATGTTTATGCAAACAAGGAAAGATCCTAGCCAAGGTGTCCCTGACTTCAGGACTCTTCCTGAACACAAAGCCATTGCCTAGATTCATATGCACAAGCTATATATCCCCCAGTCTACATCATTTAGAGGCCGGATCGGCAATATCCAGTAAGTTTTTGACAACAAGTTTCGAGGCAATCCCAAAACCCAACCCCCCAGTAATTTGTGTAGCACAGCAAATCAACACAAAACACTGAACACTGGGGGAAAAAAAAAAAAAAAAAA
>NW_020955885.1:40019-45914 GCF_003031625.1 Empidonax traillii
AAAAAAAAAAAAAAAAAAAAAAAAAAAAAAAAAAAAAAAAAAAAAAAAAAAAAAAAAACAAAAACAAAAACCACAACACATTCCCTCCCCCAAAATAAAACCCAACCCAAACAGACTACAATGGGTTCTAACTCCTCAGGTGTGCTCAAACACACCTCTTGCATATGTGTTACCAACTGTCTTAGAGCATCTACTTAACTACTGCCTTAGAAGGATGACAGATGATGTGTGAGCTCCAGAAGAATCTCTAGCTTTTACAGGGCTCACTGAAAAACAACTGAGCTCTCATTTCTGGTACAACACTTCAAAAATCTCCACTTGCTTTATCTGTAGTCTCAAAATAAAGCTTGCTTAGTAAAAAAGATCAGGGGGATTTGATCGTTTTGCAAATCAGAGTTTCTAAAGAATTGCTAAATTTTAAATGAAACTGATGATGTTGACACCTGCAAGACACAAAATGCAAATCAGAAATATTGTCTAAACTATTTATTGAAAATATCACACACTGTGTTGTTTAAGGTATGAGAAAACATTGCAGTCAAGCATAAGCAGATAACTTCATATGTTAATAACAAAGCCACAGGTGAACGAGAAATGAAAATTCTATGTTTTCCTGCATGATTCCATATAATTTTGCTATAAACAGCAATAAGCACTTCAGAATCGAGAAAGATCGACTGGAGCCCGCCCCAGGAATATCATTTTAATCTCCTTTATGTGTAATGCTCCGACAAGTCTGACTTATACAAATGCTTCTATCTGTAGAGGTAATGAAATGTTAATGGCTCTTCCTCACCATGTCTGTGAGGTAGAAAGAAGAAAATATAAACTAGAGTTGCTTCAGTCCTATCATGCCCCCAGGCACAACCTGCTGGGCTGGACTAGGCCCAGCAGATAGAACCTGAAAGCCTCCATAAAATGCAGTGGTATCACTTGAATTATCAGTTTGGAAAAGCCTCTTGCACTTCTAGCAGCTTTACTCTACAGACTTCTTACTTTTTCAATACACCTAATTCTGTACAACTTGGTTCATGGCACTGAAACTTCCACACTTCCACCACTTCCTAATCTCCATTCATTTTCACAACAGACAGGATTAATGTTTTGCTGCAGTCTGCAAAATAAAGCTAAATTTTATTCCTATATTTGCTTCACATTCTTTTCCCCCTAAATTCTGTCTGCATTAAGCTCTACCTAGAAGCCATTTATTGATTTCAAATACCCTACTTCCACTTATTTCTCCTGATACTTAATGCCACAGGGAATATGGATTGAGGTTCTATCTATCACTTTTAAAAGAGTTAAAATATATAAGCTATTTGAGCCAGATATGTCTAAACACTTATTAAATTGTAGCTTCCGGCTATTTATTGACTTTCTCAGAACTACTTTCATACCTCATCTATTTGCTGCTTTATCAGTTTTCTGAAAACCAGGAGATATGAGCTTAAAGGTACCATACCCAGCAGCCAGATAAGCCTTTGCTGTGGTTAATTCCCAGCCATCATCCCCAGTTCAGATTATCAGCAGAATTTAGTGCCTGTGAAAGCTCCAGACTGAGCACAGCAGAAATTAAAGCTCACTCTTTGCACACGCAACCAATAAATGTAGCACAGCAATCAGCTTCTTCTCAAAATCCCACCAGCGGGTCTGAATTATGCTTCATCTAGAAACATTTAGGACAAAATAGCAGATCTACCTCTCTGCCCATTTATCCAGAATAATAGGGAAGTCTATTCATGGGAGAAGGGAAAAATAAAGATGCACTGGGAAAGAAAAGCAAAGACAGAGCATAGGTAGGTGTGCAAATGTCCCAGCCCCTCCTGCCCTTTCCCCATGCCCTGATTCATACTGAACAGACACACCAGCCCATGTAACTACGACAAAGCAGTTCCTCAAAGAGGCTGGATATTTCTGTACCAGTACAGAGATACCCATTACGGCCTCACGTGTGATTTTTATATCCTGCCTCTTCTCAATCTTGACTGCAGGTTTATTATCCTTGTGATAGAGAAAGTCTTGTTATGTTCCTGTCACTTGTACAAAAAAACACCCAGAACATATTCTTCCAGTACTAATAAGGCTGCATGCAATAAGACCAGCCTATTTTGAAACTTTCAGCATCACTTAAAAGTTCCAAAAGTTAAAACATGCCAGTTTTGCATAGTGAATTGTGATTTTATGGCCTCAGTGGTCCAATTTCATCAAGCACAAACCAGTCAAACATTAGTTTAAGGCATGTATTATTTGATGTAACAGCAGCTCCCAAAAATAAAGAGGAGATCACTTCAACAAACAAGGTGGGTGAAGATCCATTTTCCCGTCTTATTTGGAAGCAACATCAAGATTTTTCAAGCACTGTCACAAGGAGAGATGTTGGTGTCACACATTTCAGAGTGCACAATGCTGTCTAGCAGTTCTCCACTTCCTTCAAGGAAAAGGCAGAAGATTTAATGGAAGAGCTCCACAAGTCAAAGTTTTTTGGTTCATTGTCTTCTTCCTGCCCCAGGTTCCACACTTTATCTTCCTTTGCCTGGACCTCTGTCTTTCTGACTTTGAAGACAAGGTAAAGTGTAACAACAACAAAAAAAAACTACACTTCACCACACAGTTCGAAGTAGCCAAGACACTTTAGAAGCCATTTTCACCTTTCTCCTTTCAAAAGACTGAAGATACTTCACCTCCTTCCTTGTAAGACTTCAAGGCCTGTAGTTATCCCCAATTTAATTTACATTTTCTATTGTGAGAGGGATCTTTATGCAAACTCCTCTTTTTTCCATGTCAATGGCTGAAGCATAATCTGGCAACTCCTATGATCACTATCTGTCTTTGCATATTTATATCTCATGACTTCACCGTCTTTACAGCTGTTTTCATTTAGCACATGTTCTCTAATTTACCTGTTCTTTGATTTCAAAGATGAATTTTAAAAAATAGCATATCAAGTTCCTACAAGTCACATAACCCAACCCCCCTCTGGCACGTTACCCACTCAACTCCTTGATACTGACATTTTTAGAGAGCTTTTAGTGAACTCTAGTGGTAAAGCTTAAAAAAAATAGTCACAAATAGAAGCAAACAACCCTTTTTTTGATACTTTTAATATACAGAAATAAAAGTGCTTACAGTCATAACCGGTCTTTGCTAAGGGGTAGTGATCAACCTCAGTAGAAGACACTAGCTGTTTCTCTTACCACACCTTTGGTCTTTGCAACACTTGTGAACAGCAAAGCCCAAGAGAAATTAATAAAACACTGCTAGATATAAGAGGAAGTGGTAACAGTAGCAACAGAGTACACCAGGAGGTCTGTGACTACACGGAAAGCTGGATTACCTACCTTCAGTCCATAAGTTACTGGTTTGCAACCAGTGGTATTGGTTTGTAACCAGTTTTTTATTTATTTCAACTGGCCTTGAAACGATGGCTCAGAGAAAACAGGGTAACCTGTAAGTGCATTACCTCTTCAGGTAAGGAAAATAAAAATTTAACTAATGGTGCTGGTCTAAACTCTTCCAACTAAAATTAAACTCAGGTAAAAGTATTTACCGCTGTTCTATTTAAAAAAAAAAAAAAAATCAGGAAAACAAAGTTACCATGAGACAACAATTTAAGTTCACATTTTCACCTTGTCCTCTTCCTCAGTACAACCAGCCCATTGCCAGCACCTCTTTAAAGTTCTGTCAGCATAGGTATTTAGCAAACAAGGCTGCAATTTGGATTGAAATTAAGCTCTACGTACTTGAGTTTTATAAAGCTAATTTGCTTTAATATTTAGTATGTATAATGATATATATGGCACCCTGCCTACTCTTTTAATGACCCTTCTCTTACAGAAAATCAATTATCACTGTAAAGTTAATAATATTTCAAATATGCAGCAGTTACTCTTCTTTTAACTGTGGAAAAAATGCCTATGGCATTATCTTCTTTCAAAGGTAAGTGCAGAGAATAAAAAACCACGTGCTTGATGTAAACAAAATTTAAAGTTAAATGTCTTCCGAACGCCAGAGATGAGGATCATCACAACATCCTTTAGCTGGATTTAACTCAGAGTCATAATAATACTGTCATGTGAACACCCTTCACAGTTCCCATCATGTTCTATGGTACCCCAGGAAACGCTGTAATGCCTTCCAATAGATACAGCTCGGAGAAAGCTTCTCCTCTCCTGGTTGGTGAATCACAGGAGCTGGAATGAACTGCTTGCAGTGCATGGACAATTGACAAATACCCACACAGAAAGAAGTGTTTAATGATAACTTGGAAGTGTTAACTACAGCCTTCCATCAACAGATGTTTACAGTCATTTTTGATAATTTGTTTCCCAAACCAAACAGCATTAGCACCGATCTCCACAGTTAAAAATTATGCCAAGAGGGAGAGAGGGAGGGTATGTACATGTAATGGTATTGGCAAAAAAGATTACTGTAACAGAGAGGGAACTAAGGCACTATCCAGACCAACACAGAAAATTCAGGAAATAAAATCAGTAAAAGCACTACCCCTCCAGGACAATTTCTAAGTGTATTTTTTCATGTTTGAAAGCAAAGTATTTGTTACATTCTGGATATAATCTGTCAAAATTGCTTGTTAAAAATAACAAATCTTTTATTACCAAAAAAAAGGTAAACTTTGTTTGAAATTCCCTAGTTTCCTCCGAGTCTCAATTAAAAAAGAAAAAAAACCAAAAATATCTGTATCCAAACTTACATAAATAATATATTAAGAAAACAGCATTAAAGCACTTTCATAGAATCATTTAGGTTGGAAGACCTTAGAGGTCTCAGCACTGCCAAGTCCATCACTAAACCATGTCCATAAGTGGCACACCTACGGGCCTTTTAAGTACCTCTGGGGAAGGTAACTCAGCTGCTTCCCTGGGCAGGTCATTTCAGTGCCTGGCAACGCCTTCTGTGAAGAAACCCTTCCTAATGTCCAACCTGAACCTCCCCTGGTGCTGCTTAAGACTATATCCTGCTGCCCTGTCACTTGTTACTTGGGAGAAGAGGCTGCCTGGTTCCAACCTCCTTCCAGGCAGTTGCAGAGTGATAAGGTCACTACTGAGCATCCTTTTCTCCAGCCTAAACAACGATGACTCTCTCAGACACTCTTCCTCAGACTTGAGTTCCAAATCCTTCCCCAGCTCTGTTGTCCTCCTCTGGACACACTCCAGCACCTCAGTGTCCTCCTTGTAGAAAGGAACCCAAAACTGCACAGAGGATTTGAGGTGCGATTCTACCAGTGCTGAGTACAGGGGGATGATCATGTCCCTGGTCCTGCTGGCCACACTATTGCTGATACAGGCCAGGATGCCCCTGGCCTTCTTGGACAATGAACACACTCCTGGCTAAAGTTCAGCAGCTGTTGATCAGCACCTCCAGGTCCTTTTCTGACGGGCAGCTTTCCAGCCACTCTGCCTCATGCTTGTAGCACTGCAAGGGGTTGCTGTGACCCAAGTGCAGGATGTGGCACTTGGCCTTATTTAACCTCATACAACTGGCCTCTGCCAGTTTATCCAGATCCCTCTGCACAGACTTCCTGCCCTCCAGCAGATTTACCCTCCTGCACAACTTGGGAGTTATCTGCAAACTGACTGAGGGTGCACTCAATCATTCAAGTCATTGATAAAGGCATTAAACAGAACTGGCCCCAAAAATAAGCCCCGGGGAACACCACTCCCTGGGCCCAGCGGGCAGACAGTTTTCAACCCAGCAAACAGTGCACCCATCCAAGCCACGAGCAGCCAGTTTCTCCAGGAGAATGTTGTGGGAGACATGTGGGAGTATCAAAGGCCTTATTGATGCCCAGGCAGACAACACCCAGAGTCTTTTCCTCATCCACTAAGGGTGTCACTTTGTCATATAAGATCTGGTCAGTCAAGCAGGACCTGCCTC
>NW_020955885.1:46669-86728 GCF_003031625.1 Empidonax traillii
ACAGTGCACCCATCCAAGCCACGAGCAGCCAGTTTCTCCAGGAGAATGTTGTGGGAGACATGTGGGAGTATCAAAGGCCTTATTGATGCCCAGGCAGACAACACCCAGAGTCTTTTCCTCATCCACTAAGGGTGTCACTTTGTCATATAAGATCTGGTCAGTCAAGCAGGACCTGCCTCTCAAAAACCCATCCTGGCTGGGCCTGATCCCCTGATTGTCCTGCACATGCCATGTGATGGCACTTAAGATGATCTGTTCCATGACCTTTCCTGGAACCAAGATCAGGCTGACAGGCCCATAGCTCCCCAGATCCTCCTTAGGACCCTTCCTGTAGATGGGTGTCACTTTTGCTAACTTCCAGTCAAGGGTAAATGCCTAGTTAGTGCCAGGTCTGCTGGTAAATGATGGGAAGTGGCTCAGTGAGCACTTCTGCCAGTCCTCTCAGTAACCTCTGATGGATCCCACCCAGCTCCACAAACTTGTGTCTAAGTGGCATAACAGGTCACTGACCATTTCCCCTTGGATTACACGGTAGCTTCATTCTGCCCTCACTGAGAGGGAGGGGTACACTGGGATCAACTGGTCTGACTGTTAAAGAATGAGCAAAGAAGGCATTAAGTACCTCAGCCTTCTCCTCGCCCTTTATTTGTTTACAGGCTTTATTTGTTACAGGCTTTTAGGAGCTATTCATCATAGCCAGGCCTTGCAAACACACACAGTGTATTTTCCATTAATCATTTGGCACTTAGCACACAATGCTGGAAGTGGCTTTGAACAGATATATTTTTGCCAAAACTAACCAGCTGTAAAACGAAGAAAGCATCCACTTCATTGCAGAGGACCTGTACTTGCCACTCCCAAAGCTCCTTTATCAGCCCCCCCACCTGCAACCCAGGTGCTTTCAGTGTCCACCACCCTACAAAAACTCAGCCGTGCCAGGACTCCCAAAACCTCTTGGTTAAGAAAGCCCACCCTCAGCTCCAAGAACATCAGCAGACTTTGAAAACTTCAGCCCAAGATCCATGTTTAAGACTCACAAGAGCCCCGAGATAAGCTCCAAGCTTATGGCTTTTGTCCCAGCTGGATCCAAACTAAGCAGGATTTTTCTTACAAACAGGGAATAGCAGGTCCATTTCCTTAAATTCTCAATTGGTATGGGATCATCAAAATAATTACTACAATAACTGTATTTGATTTAAACTGCACACACAGTCCAAACTCCCCAACAAATGTGATTACTTACACGCACCAAGTAAAATTACATCCTCAAACTAATGCAAACATTCAGGATAACAGGTATAATTTCCTCAAAAATGTCCTAGACAAAAGGTCATTAATTATTCACAAGTTAGCCCGTGTTATTAAGTAGAAACAAGAACATTCAACAGCAGATGGATTGAAGAAATCAGTTTTTTAAGCACTGTAAACAAAATACTTTAAAATCAAATGTTTGTGGCTTCCAATAGAGTCAAAGTTCTTATAACATTCTCAATTTCTGCTGAGGAACTTGATATCCAGTATTCAGCACTCATGGAAAATAAATGATTAGCCCCTGTTCAAAACCTTGAGTGACTTCCTCTCTTTCTGTTGCCCACTCTCTTTTTATGGTATAACGTACAGTTAGCTGTTTTCCTTAAAAATAACAATACTGAAGGCAAAGCCTTCCTAGGTGTCATAACATAAACTGCTGACTCATTTTTTTTTCACTTTCTCATTCATCTCAGCATCGTTGAATTCCTATCTGAGGACATTTAATGTTTATCCTTTCAGGTAGGCCGTGACTTCAAGAAATTCTTGCAAGGCCCAAACTATTCAAAAAGTTAAGGCATGCACTAAAAGGCTACAGATCAGTCGTCACCATGCACAGGCTCAAGACTTAAATTAAGTATGGGCAGTAACTGTGTGTCACAAATACATCAAGGATGGCACCAACAGCTTCTGAATTTTCACAGGGCCTCCAAGATTAGGAAGGAATCAGACTTGGGCTGAGTCCATTACGAAGCACACAATAAAAATACAGAAGGTCATATACATATATATAATATCAGAGGCTCCCACACTATAGATATATATACACATATACACAATAAAACCTGTACAACATTAATGACTAGAAAATTGCCAAAGGTATATTTACTGATCCATCTACTTAAAACAGATGATTGGTGAAACAGACAGTTAAGCAGTAGAAGGCAATTGCATAAATTCATTTACTAAAGCAAGTAAAAGCTACCCATAACATTCCCATTCCATTGACACACTGGAGTCTTTTGTGAAGTACGAAGAGGATTTGCTAGAAAACTGCCAAATGCAGATATTCTGTACCTCCCACCCTTGATTTCACAGTAAGATTCTAGTTTCAACCTAGGTATTTCAGTGGTCTCCATTATACTATGGAAGCAAATTTGACACACACTTTAAAGAATGACTACCTCAAAGAGGAAAACTTATTACACCTCTTTCAAGCAGGTGTATATTTAACACCAGTGCCTCTGAAAAACGTGTGTATTGTTCCTTTAAAAAGTCATTATTCATCTTTTTTTTTTTTATTTCACTTCAATAATACACGGCAAGTATTATATTAATGAAGTCTTCACGTTGCTTTTGTTTCCTTATTGATTTGCTAACTGCATGGCCAATGTCTTTTCTACCACGCATGAAAATATCAAAGGAATCTTTCTAGCAGAAGCAATTCTAGCGGGTGATTACTTGGCATTTGTTGCCCACATGTGGAGGAAAAAAAATAATTAATGTAAATACAAATAATCAACACATGTCCATCTGGAGGTAAAGTCCAGTATGAGACATAAGGTTGTTTGGGTTTGGCAGGTTTTTTAATCCCTTCAAAGAGACTCACACAGATCTGAAAGAAAAATTCTAGATTAAGTCATTTTTTATGCATGTGTTACCACAAGAGACAGTCATTAGCCAGCATCTTGTCTTCAGCTCATTTTATATTATTTTCTGATGCATTAAATAATCCTGCAAAAAGACTGAATACACATGCATCTTCTATTTTTCAGCATTCAGGTTTTGTTTAAAGTGTATCAAAACAAGCAATGTCAAGTTCAGTACCCCCAGCCTCCTAACACGAAGTGAGACAGTTGATTAGCTTTGGAAGCCAGATCAGCTACCACCCACCCCATGGAAAAGCAAGTCTCTGTGCCACTGCTCCTTTTAGTCCACATGAGAACTTCAAATCATCATCTTATGAGAAACAAGTTAAACTTTCTCTTCTCCCCCCCCCACCACTGCCCCGAAAAGAACCCTTTTATCATCCTCATCATTGTCCACACCGTTAAGTTCCAGCTGTCCTGTTGCTTCAGGGATATGTGACTAAGCAGCAATTCTCAGCCTGTATTACCTTTGAAGTCAGCTGTTTCAGAGCTTATCCCTGTGTGCCCAAAAGCACATCTACTACTTCAACTACACTTAGTAATAAAACAGGGTCAGCCTTACCCATAAACGCTGTACACATTATAATGACTTTTACAAAGTCTGTTTTCCAAATCTGCACTTCAAAGGTGATTAACCGGGTTGGAATCAAAATGAAAACAGGAACAGGTACAAAGACTCCTCGCAACAGAAGAAGTCCTATCTGCTGAGGTATTCACCAAGTCATAAAGCATTCTAAAAAGACAGAGAGGCCTTTAAAAATGCACAAAATATGATTAGATTAAAGCCAGTGTTTAGCTATTATTACCTGAATTTAAACAATTCAGGTAATTCATTGAAAATAATGAATTCTCTCCGACAATGTTAAAACCTTACTTCTATTCTCGTGGCTTTTCCGTCACGTGAAATTGATATTCAAGATGCTAGAATGTTGCTGAGCTATGAGTATATAGTTTTGAGAATTAATTAATCAGTTCACAAACGTCAAGAACGAGTTGGTATTTGCTCCAGATAATCTGTCTCCTGCCCTCCAAATATCTGACATTACATCAGTTTATAACACATCGTGGAATATTAGGTCACATAAGTCAAGTACACACATGCTGGGAAACACATTACAATTCAACTGGGTATTGCTTCTGACAACATAAACTGGTTCTTGAATCCCAAACCAATCCCTTTCTGCCCCCAACAAACTGAAGAGCTGATGGACATAAGAAACATATCCTGGGGTTTAAATGAAAAGATTTCTAAGTCACATATACTGAGCTTGTGTCACGTAAATGCACGTCAACTCTACAGCAAACTGCAAAAAGGTAATCTGAATCTTTGATTCACATCAAAACTATACTGAATACTAAAATTCAAGCTGCTTTTCACTAGATAAATTTTCACCAATCTTCTTTCTTTCTTTCCCATACCAGTTATATATACAGACTGCATTCCTGCTCTAGACATGACCGAAGAACCCAGGATAGGCTTAGCACATGAAAAATACATCAAAACACTTGGTAGTTAATTAAGAGCCTCCCTGCTGACTAAGATTTTTTGGGGGAAAAATACACAAATACACACAATACTTGGGCTGGGTTAAGGTTGTTACCTCGATACAGCAAAACCACATCCCCCAGTCTGAACTGTGTATCAGAAAGCAATGCATGGAAGAAGCAGCATAAGAGCTTCCCCCGTGGCTAAAAATCAGCAGAAAGTTGGGGTTGGAAGGGACTTCTGGAGGTCACCTGTTCCAACCCCTTTGATCCAGAAGGGCCACCTAGGACTGTCTAGTACCACGTCCAGATCGCTTTTGAATATGTCCAGAGATGGAGATTCCCCTCTGGGCAACCTGTGCCAGTGCTCAGTCACTTTCAGAGTAAAAAAATGTGTTTCCTGGTGGTCAAAGGGAACCTGATGTGTGTCACCACGTGCCCATCACCTACTGGCCTGTCGCTGGGCATCAGTGAAAAGAGACTGCCTCTATTCCCATAGCACCCTCCCTTAAGTTTTTAACACCTTAAAAATATTCATTAATTGACAAGATACCCCCAAGGCCTTCTCTTCTACAGATTGAGCAATTCCAGCTCTCTCAGCCTCTCCTTGTAGGAGAGATACTCCAGTCCCTTAATCGTCTTTATGGTTCCTCGCTGGACTGTCTCCAATATACCCACGTCTCTCTTGTACTGGAGTCTGCCCAGGACTGGAAACAGCACTCCAGGTGTGGCCTCACCAGTGCTGAGCAGAAGGGAAAGATCACCTCCCTCAATTTGCTGAAAACACGTTATCTAACACAGCCCAAGAAGCCACTAACCTTCTTTGCTGCAAGAGTGCATTGCAGGACCCTTCACAAAGACATTCTGCATATTTAGTCCATACTTCATCAGCCTCTCAACGAGAAGTGTCAAAAGTCTTACCAAAGTCCAGGTCAGCAGTCTCAACTGCTCTTCCCCTCATCTACAAAGTCACTCATTCAATGGCAGAATGTTATCAGGTGTTTCAAGAATGACTTTTCCCTGCAGGACATCATGCTGACTGTTCCCAGTCAACTTTTTGTCCTTCATGTGCCTGAAAATTGTTTCCAGGATTAGTTGCTCCATCACTTTCCCACAGATCAAGGTGAGGTTGACCAACCTGTAGTTCCCCGGACTCTCCTTCTTACCCCTCCTTAAGGTTAGAGTGACATTTGCTTTTCTCCAGTCATCAGGTCCCTCTCCCAGTCACCAGTCTTTGCAAGAATGACCTCACAGGGACTCTGTTAGCTCCCTCAGCACTCATGGGTGCACCCCACCAAGTGGCTTATGTATTTCCAGTTTTTCCCAGTATTCCCTAACCCTATCCTTTTCCACCAAAGGCAGGCCCTCCTTTCTAGACACAGCAACCATTTCTGCTGCAGGTGATCACAATCCCAGTCGATAAACTGAGCAGGCCCAGCGGTCAGTGCAGTGGTGTAGGCAGGTAGCCTGCAGCTGGGGAAATACAGGACAGCTGTTTGACAAAACTTAGATTGGCTTACGTTGTTAGAGACATTCAATTTTCCTCAAACACCACGTCACAGCTCCAAGTTAGAAAGCAGATGTAGAAAGAGGTGAGGTGGCCCAACCAATGTGATGATAACTCAAGCAGGAAAGGATGGGTACATAGCCCGCTACCATCAGAATATCAGTGTGCAACTACAGCATTAGCCAACAGTAAAACATTTAAGCAGCAGAAACTCATTTGCCCATAAATGACGTTGTGCTAACTCAAACCATACCCTAAGACGCACTTAAGCTATCCATTTTGAAATTAAGTTCATTATCCACACATTAGAGGGTGATAGGCATTAGTAGTTGGAGCAATATTTAAATAATGCTTTCAATTACATCTTTGAAACGTATAACAAGCCTCAAAAACTATAGTAATGATAACAAGATAGTTGCAATCATCTACTTACAATGAGAAATGGAACCACTAGTTAGTCTCAAGGAGCAGATGCTAAACACCAAAGAAAAAGCCATCTCTATCAGAGAGCTCTAATTGAAATAGGTAAAATCTACCAAGACAGCTTTCAAGGGCACTTTTACCCTCTTCCCTCAGATGTCCAAGTTGTTTATAAACAGGTCCTAGATAGCCAAATATTTTAAAACAAAACTAGTTACTAGCTAAACAAAATGCAACTTAAGTTGTCCCTGCTCTTGCTCCAGTGAAAAACCCAACACTCTTAAGTAGACCAAGGTGTTTACAATGCTCACAAAGCCATGCTCAGTCACAGCAGGTAACAGGAGGTGATTGTTTATACCTTTTTCATTCTACAGGGGAGATGAGCTGTAATGCTAAAATACACAATACAGGTTTGGTCTATGGGATGATTAACTTAAAAACTCTGCTCAGCTTCTCTTCTAGAAGATTTAAAATTTAACAGTGTGAGAGGATAAAAGCAAGCCATAACATTTTCTAAATAGTGAGACAACCATTTTTAATTTCTAGGACAGCTGTCAGAGAGGAAAGAATATGGGGCAGACTGGAACAGGGCCTTTATCCATCATCTTCTGTTGATGCTTTCCACCACTGTAGAATGAGTTCAAGAATGCCAGGATGACAGCAGATGAACCAGCTCCCAAAACACTACCTGAACACAGGTGTGATGTCTACGGGCTTTAAACACAAAGTGTTTAGGCACCTGAGGAGAAAAAATTTAAACCAAGGTCTATCCCAAAGAATATCCTCACTATAAAACAACAGTTTTGTGTTTACCTTCATTGTATTGTTATCGAATTCTGCCTCTCACACCACCATTCAACCTGTCTCTATTTAAAGATGCTGTGTATGACACAAACTAAACAAATAATTCAGCCAAATGTGTAGAATCCAGCTCTTTGGCTAAGGCATTTCTCCCATGCTCACAGAATGGGAAGCAAAGCAGCCTGGTCACTGTTACTAACAGGAGTCAGTTGAGGAAATCAGCAGAAACAGAAAAAAAAAAAAAAAAAGGCTTTGATGATTGTTTTGGTCAGCTTTCTCATTTGCTGTTACTATTATTTTTAGTATAACCAAGACAATGGAGCATTTTTTAATCCCCCTTTCAAATAACATCCTTTATATGTACTGTCTTTGTGAGCCCATAAACACTGCTACCCAACCACTAAAAATTGCTATAAATCTGTACACAAGAGTAATTCTTAAATTTCAGTAGTTAATTTCCAAAGCATTTTTACTACAAGTATGAAAACTATTTCCAAAATCACCAACAATGACTTTAACATACAAAAGTTAAAAAACATTTCTTGGAGAAAATGCATATTTATCTGGTTTGTAATAAGTTTCAAAACACATTTTCCCTTCAAGGTACACCGATAGACTACATAATATTCTTTCTCCTGCATAATCAGATCTACTTTGAATTTCTGATGCTCACACAGCGTTGACATCAGCCAATGTGATGAAAAAGTTATTATTTTTTTCCTGTTAATCACTTAAATAGGGAAAACTAATATTTCAAGAGCAGCATGAGTACGTGGAAAAAAAAGAGAAGTTACTTTCTTTGAACTTAGTCTTATGAACTCCAAGTATGCTTTTAAAGATAAAATATGCAACCTGCAGGCAAAGCTCAGGCTTACAAACACAGGTCATTGTTCTGCCTAGTGCAGCGTGTTAATCTAAAGAAACCTGAAGCCACCACTAACAGCAGTAAATCACGGTGAAAAATCAGCCATTTCATTCCTCACGGAAGTCCTGTCCTAGCAGCACAGTAGCAGGTACCAGTTTTGGCACACACACACACAACTTACAGCTAATTTATACACTGAACAGACTTATGGCACGTAAGCTTTAGCAGCTTATCGCTCCTTCTCACACCACCCTTTCACTGGAACGATACAGCTATAAAATTAACCGGGTATCTGACCCGGGATATGAAAATACACCAGGAAAAAACTCTTTTGGTACTGAACTCCTGCATGCAGCACATACACACCGGCCCAGCTGGGCACACAAGGGGACACAACTGCTCACACTGGTGTTGCTGCCTGTGCTCTGTGGTATTTAGTGACCAAAATGTAAAAGAAACGTCACCAACAAGTGACACAGCTGGGATCATCTACAAGTCTCAAGGATGAAGAAGGATGATCTGCAGGTTCCTTTTCCTCAGCACTGGTCTGCTGCTAACCCTGTTCAAAACGCATCTTGCAGTGCAAATCAGACGTTCTCGATCTCCCAGACCAGTAGATACTTCTACCTTAGATAAGATTTTTTTTATTTTTCCATTCTACAAATGAAGAAAACTATCAGGCAACGTTGAGGAGACATTTGATACGGCATAAAACCAGCAGGGTTGCAATTTTATTTCATAAATAATCTAGTGAGGCGTATTGTAATTACTGCTCCCAGATATTACAATCAATTTTATC
Source organism: Empidonax traillii (assembly GCF_003031625.1). Taxonomy (NCBI): domain Eukaryota; kingdom Metazoa; phylum Chordata; class Aves; order Passeriformes; family Tyrannidae; genus Empidonax; species Empidonax traillii. The sequence continues at coordinate 55,444 of NW_020955885.1, forward strand.
TTTGCACATTGACCCACTCTGATCATGATAAAAGACAAGAAGCCAAAGCAGAGGAAATCACTTTCCAATGCCACGAAGTTGAATGTAACAGCACTGGAATCTATGAAAATGCTAAAAAAAGTTGATTGTCATACATGAATATGCTAAATAAGTAAATTAGTTACTGTTCAGCAACCATACTAGGAATTACCAAAGTAATAAACTTCCCACACCTTAGAATTTACTGAAATCAATTCAAGTTCAAAAAGAACTAGTTGTACACACATGGCTGGATTACTTTGACACATGGAAGTGGGATTTTTACACACATAGTATGGAACCACAGAGCACCACAGAGTGAAATTTGTTAGTGACTTGACAGTCAGGCCTCAATACAATTATTTTCCTCTAGTCTTTGAAAAAGTGTAGGATTTTACTAACCCTTCAAGGATTTGAGTAATATCAGTTCAAGACTGCAGATCTGAAAGAACAATGAATATTGATTAGGCCTCAGAAGGAAGCCAAAATTCATGTACTATGAAATATTCTGAACACAAATGGCAATTTACTGTCAAGAACACAACAAATCAACAGCTCACACTATCAATCATGAAAGTGGCAATGAATCAGTGCTTCTGTAACAAATGAATGGAAGAACCAAGGGGGGGGGTGAAAGAAAAGAAAATGGTAACAAAAAACCCACGCACAAACAATCTATCCCCTATATTTCTTTTTCTGCATCTGCTATGAAGAATAAGCTTCACATTTGAGTCCTTGGTAGGGTACAAATGACATTAAATCTGGAAACATGCCACTCAGCACATGCATTTGTTGCTGAAAGGTACTATTGATGGAAAAACATCATACTCGTGTTGCCCTTTTAAATCTCGTGTTTGTTACAAAATGCTAAATAGTACCGAGGTTTTTTTTCAAGTGCCTTCTACCCAGTAGTAGGTCATGCATAAAAAGAGTTAATGCCCTGAATTCTGTGTAAAGCCTATTTCACTCAACAGAAAGCAAATCATATGCAAATTTCTTAACTGCAAGTATAGCATGGGGCTAATAAGCCCATAAATGCCTCACTATGCAAAATCCATGCAAATACCTGTGAAAGATTTTAACCTGGGAATATTCAATATTCAAAATGCATGCAAATACCTATGAAAGATTTTTAACCTGGGAACACTGCCTGCCACACCGCCTTTCTGTGTTTTTGTGCACGTTGTAATATTTTTCACATCCATAACATCCCCACTCCTGACAATACAAAACACTGAGTCAAGCCATTAGGCAAATTCTAAAAAAAAAAAAAATAACCACCTTGAGAAACATCAAACAGCAATAAAGGAGGTCATATTTATATAACACACAGACTGTTTGCATACGAACCTACCTTTTCACGGGTTGGGTCAAAGTGAAACGTTTAGAAAGGATGGGAACATACCAATGCTGGATTTAGAGAGGTTTGTAAGAGTGTTTTTCAAGGAAACACAACTTTTGTCCAAATGAAGCATATGTAGCACCATCTCCTAACGTCCTTTTAAACAGTGAGAGTTGAATAGACAGTGCAGTAAGAAAAATATGAGCACAGAACAGTGCAATAAAAATATGTATTCCTAAAATGCCATGCAAGCCTCAAATTAGTAGGCTTCAGGTAGCACTACAGATAAACTGAGAATGAATACTGAGCTGTGATTTTTTAAGATAAATTAATTCTATTTATATTTTTTCATCAGGCTTTTAACATCAGAGACCCCTTATGTTAACAAATAGGAAAAAAAAGTTTCTGTTTTAAGCAGTAACAAATTTGTAACTGAGGCTTCCTCAGCTGAATACTGAAAAAGAAGGATGGAACTAGACTGAAGCAGAAGTGTTTAATGAAATTCAACACAAAATAGCATATTCTCACCAAAAGTGAAATAACCACCTTGTGAACAAGAAAAGGATAGAATTTGGAAGTGATGGACTTCTTTTAGCTAGATTTTAGCAGGAGAAAAATTATTTCAAATTAAAATTATATACTTGGATTTTACTAGTTTTTGATTAGACTTGCTGTGCCCAGTTTTCATCTCCTAGAATAATGCAATTGGCTATCAAGTATTGTTAAAAAGTCGGAAAGACAGCGCATGCATGTTTAACATCTAATAGAACAAACCAAACGGACTGAGTAAAGTATAAAATCCAAGAGGTGATGAAAACCTAAAAATCAAAATGGTTTGCACATGAATCATTTAGACCGGTTTTTACAGATTTAACACTGAAGTCATGCATTTTCTAATAAGTGTTTCTTACACATTTCAAATTAACTTCACATTCATCTTCTCCCATTATGTGTCTGCCATCAGTGTCTTTTGTTTTGCAAAGACACACCATGCAGGCAACATGATGCAGTTATATCACTGTTCCTAAAATTATGTCCTACTTTTAGTCAGTGGTGTAAAGACCATGAAAGCCAGTACCAACCATAGTACTGTGAAGTTTCAGTGCTGAGGTTAATAGTGGCTCCTGCAAGGGTGCACTGGACTGTGAAGTTTGAAATGAAATCTGATATTTAACTGTCCTGTAACTGAGGCCTCAACACTCTTCTGCTTTCTATGCCACTCTTCACTGAATTTTGCTTAACTGCTGTTGTTAGAAGACTGCAATTCAGAACTGTATCTCATGTTCAATGATCTCCTTGCTGCTAATGCAGGCTCTTTCAAAATAGAAGTGAGCAAATTTCATCTGTTTTCAGATTGCTCTTAGCACATACTCTTGTTTGCCTGCATACCTACTGCTTAGTATCAACTAATTAGGACTAACAGTAAAGTTTGTCTCACTTCACTATGAACACACTTGAGGTACATTTAAATGTTTCAGGGTTAGTTTCTTTTTTGTTTGTTTGTTTTGCTGGTTGTTTTTTTGTTGAGTTTTCTTTTTTTTCCATTTCTGATGCTGAGGATTACAAAGCTTAGACAGCTTTGAGTCCTAACCTTCACTCAAGATCAAATTTAAAAAGTCGTTAACTAACAAAGTTTGGGACTTCTTTCATTCCCTAGTTTTGATACCAAACACGCATAGAGATCAAGACACTACTGACCCTCACAACAGTCAGATAAAATTTGGTCATGCCAATAGCAAAGCCTAAAACAACCTTGAACGTCTACATCTCTGCCTGCTGACCACATCATAACAACAGATCTACATCTTCATCAGCACTGCTGCATCACCTTTTGAGGCGACAACAATATTCTCACAAAAATCCTGGTGCACCAACCAAGCCTAATTTAGCACTCAGAGGATTTTCTTCCGAAAAACAGAAGTACAGAATTAAAACAGTTTGGGCCAATGAACGTGCCAAAAAGAACAGTACACCTTGCTCTTCTTAACATTCCAGTAACCTGGCCTCCCTGCACAAACTGGGCAGCCCAGAAGCTCAACCACAGGCACAAGAGCTGCCATCCAGTCTCTGTCCCTGCCAGCCAAGTACAGCAGGTGATGCTGCAAGATTAAGTCAATACTCCCGCTTAAAGGACAAATGACTCACTAAGTCCACTACCAGATTTCTCTTCAGCTCCTTTTACTTCACAAGAAGGTATCAGTCAAAGCCTCAAAGGAGGCTTTCTCACCATTGTACAAATCTGCCTGTATTGCCCAAGACTTCTGAAATGGCAACAAATCAGCCTAGCTATGAATAACCAGGAGACTGAAATCCATGAATATGAGGAGATATTTTTATCCACTAAATGAGCTGCATTTGTGGAAGACTAAGGTAAAGAGAATAGTTTCCATTATAACAGCATGAATAGAAGCCTTTTTCTTTAGGCTGGTAACTTGCCAAGTGGAAACCAAAACCCCCCCATCTCTTATTAAGGATTTGGAATAAATCCAACATCTGTTGTAACTTAACGTCAAAAGGCAATCTCAAACCTGCACTCGAAACTTTTCGAACTTACTACACACCCTCTCCCATGATAACTGGTTTACTGAAGGTGCCATCTCACCTTCAGTGCTACTTACAAAGAGCTGATACACAAAAGTAGATTATTGGCAAGAAAGCTGTATGTCAACAGGCAGCACGAACGTGTTCCCCAGCTAGCGGGCCACTACAGTTCAAGCCAGTGTTTTAGGTATGTTTGCTGCAGGCAAACTACTGTAGCTCAGCTTCCAAGGCTGTCTTTAAAGCCCACCAGCTCTGGTGGACCTTTGAGTACAAGAACCACCTTGTCGATGAGCTGGCAGGATACGCCACTCAAATTAAACTCCATCAAGTCTGCACTAACAAATTGTTTACCTCATGGTACTGTAAGTTTAATTTCCCTTTACTTAGGAAAAAAAAAAAAAACCTACTTGAGTTTCAAATTGTTTCATTTTCAAAGTCAGTGCTAACGTATTTCAAATACATCAATCCTGAAGTTAAACAGAAAATCTATCTTCCACTTGAAAAAGTGAAACACTCAAAATTTCATTAAATATCACTTCACAAAAAAAGTGAAAAAGACCTTTACAGTGTTACAAACTATACTTTTAATGGTTTTCAAATAGAACTTTTTTACCCTTTTATATTACAATCAATACTAAATGTTTTAAACATTCTCATTAAATATCAGTGGAAATGTTTCAGGTTCCTATTTCATTTTGAAGAAAAATATACTTTTTCTACATCATTCTTAACTGGAACTATGAACCTCACTATCTCCCATTCCAATCTAAAAGTTCTATTCATTTGGGATTAGCAGCTTGATGAAGCAGAAAAATGGCCCAAAATACATTAAAAACTTCAATTAACACTTCATTGAAGAAAAATTTTCCTCCTTTGCCCAAAGCCTGCATCTCTCTTCTAACCAAGTTGTAACATTTGATGCAACAGTACATTTCAGTCAGAACAAAGAATGTAAGAATTAAATCGGTTTTTCTTTAAACAATTTTAATTGTGAACAGTAGCTTCTGACAAAACAGTATAAAGTAACATGCTGAAGTTTATGCCACCACATAAATAGCAGCAAAATCTTAAACATTACAGTCTTTCAACAACACTAGCCACAAAACATGTCACCACTTCAACACTTGCAAAGATTTAATGTTATCTTTAGGATAACTCTGCTGCTTTGAAGCAGCTTTGAATATCAGCTCGGTTTGAAAAGTAAGACAGCAAGGCTTCAAGGTTAAGCACAGTTATGTAAATCTACTTGCTTTCAATTTTACTGTAGTCAAGAACAACTTAAAATCAAACTCCTTACTTGTGCAATAAAAGATGAGGCTGTGTTGAACTTCAGTCTCTAAATAAGTTATAACCTCTATACCAAAATCCTTCTTTGCTAACCAAAAAATATACTTCTTTATATACTTAACTAGTCGTGCAACTTTAACACAGACTTTTGCAGATTCTTAAATTCCACGTTTTCACACGTTAAGAATAATTGCTAATTATTTTTTGTTTACGACGTAAGTAACTGTTAACTTTTCACTTGTCATTTATGTAAATCTGTATTTTGGATGGAATCCAAAGGACACCACTCCGTGGTACACATGGAAAAAATTCCACTTCCTCCCCCCTTCACCTGAGCAGTTCTAGGAGGAGAACATGCTCAGGTGGTGTCACCGTCTTCCATTCCCTAAGCTTTAGGACCACCAGAAAAAGAAGCAAGTCTTGCTTGCTGCTGATAACTTTTTATGAAACATTTAGAAACCACACATGACATGAGGGTTTTCCTGCTACTTTAAATTTTACTCAACAGTATTTTCATTGAAAGAGGTATAGGCAACAGATAAAGAATGCAATGAGAGAGATCTCCAAATCACTTTCTCTAGAAGGTGATTCTGGGATCAGGCAGTGGCAATATAAATCTCTATTTCACACACAGTCACGTTTCAGGAATACAAAGCCAAGAAGTTTAGTTCAACACTCATTTGATGAATGAAGACAGAAAAAGCAGTACAGTACGAAACAGAGGTTGGTGTACAGGTTGTAAATATTAAACATTATGAAGAGTTTTAACTTCTTGACAGACACATGCTGGCTAAATTTATGAAAGTTACAGAAATCATTCCCAAGCTGTGCAAGTACTTACTCTCCTTGAAGAAAATAAATTTTCTTCAGAATTTTAACACTTAACTATTGTTATTTGATAAATCCCAGTGATTTCATAAAATAGGCACATTTTTATTCTCCACACTGAAAGCTGCAAACAATACAAGAGTATTACCTGCATAACAAATACTCCTTACAACTTCTTCAACGTGCTCTTTGGACAGTTAGCTGATGCAAAATAAAGGTAGGAGGACAAGCTCTTTTTACTTAGCAATTTCCTTATTGCTGACATGTTGGCCAGTGTCTCTGTCTAGCAGTTTGGCAGAAGGGCACACAGGTTCTTTTAGAAGAGGTAAGAAAATACTTTGTTATTTATAAACACTGAATTCATCCCTCAATCGCTGGCCCCGAAGATACTTCCAGCAATGAATTTCAGGAGCTAAGCCTACAGCACACACAAAAGCACTGTATTTTAAACTTTAACTTCTTGTGGGTCTAGCTTAGTTGCCTCTCAGAACAGTAGCAACAAAATAATAAAACAAGTCATATTCCTTCCAATGGTTCTGCCCTAGTGTGAGCCGAGACCTTCATTTTTGAGCATTTTCTCACTGATCATTCTCTACATCAAACCTCATTTTCACAGCTCCCATAATTAGCTGTGTCCATTTCATAAGTCAGACAACACTGCTCATATGAACAGGCACCACTTTAAATCAAAGGAAAAAAAGCATCCATAGGACCCCAAAAGCAACACAAAAGACTTGGATATTTCTCACCAAGAGTGAGCCACATGCACTAATAGAGAAGAACAAAGTACAATCAAGCTGTAAATTAGAATGTCTGTACACAATTCACCATACTGATAAACCTGATTTTTTTTGTTTGTTACTATTATAATTTTAAAGAGAAGGAAAAATTAGCTTGCTAGCTTTAGCAATCCTGGTCATTGTGACACCGATAGGAAAAAAACCCACCAACTTTCAAGATGGCTTTGCTCTTTTCCTTTCACTGTCTTTCAAAACAGACACATTCAACACAAAACCAAGCATTTTCAAACTCTCAATCAGTGCAAAGTGAACACTCCTCTTCAGCTTTCTCCTTCTCTCTTCCCTCAATGCCAGCCCATAATTTTCTGTGAAGCAAGCCCCAACATGTTGCCTATGCAACTTCTGTCTAAATACATTAAGTGACTATCCATCAACACTAACAGCTTTTTCAAAAAGCCCCTCAAAACCAGAACATTATTCTCTCGAGTATTTATGTAGAATAAATTTAATAAATATAACTGCCTCCAACTATTCTTTCCTGGATCCCTGCAGGAGATCTCACTTTTCACAGAGACCCAGTGGATCACATGGGACTATTTATTCTCTCTGTCCCTTTCTCTTTACTTTGCACCTCGGAAAGTGGTGACACCTAAGTGACCTTTGGTAAATGACTACTTCAGTGCACTTTCTCGGTGGCCACGCACTGACACGAGGGAGATCTGCCAGGGACAGAGGGGCTCTGGTCAGGCTGAATGGCAGGACAGCCCTGACATGAGAATTCAAGCCTTTGTCTGCGCAGGCCACCCGTGAGTTCCACAAACACACGTGGAAAAGCCTCCACACGTGCAGGAGCGACAGCTGCCTCCCCAGTCCTGGGAATATAGATGGAAAGTGCTGTTTACAACATGCCCTCTTGGGCAGCCTACCCCCTTTCCCTGCAGGTCAACACAAACAACACGAGCCTAATTTAATGTACAGACTGTGAGGAATTAGAAGATACCTGCCCCACGGAAGGACACAAACAAAGGCAGGCCACATATTCCTGAGGAACAGCGTTCACAACACCAGCTTTTCATCTCCCAGCGAGTCAGACGTGTGGCTTTTCCTCCAATACAAAGCAGTGCAATCCAGCAGCTGGCTACCACAGATGGCAGGCAGGGGGGCCAACTATTCTCTTGTTATCACTACTTTGTATTTGGATGCCTTAACTATGAAGAGAAGGCATATTTTACCCTGTTACCTCGGGGCTTATCAATCCAAAAGAAAACAAATCAAGTAAAGCTCAGCTGCGCTTAGGATACCTTAAAGGAGAAATCCTGCAGATAAATAACAGTTCTGTTTAATAACAAAGAAATTGGTGAATAATAGCAAACAAAGAGCATCTACGTACAACAGAATAAAAAGTGGTATCTTTTTAATGGGACACAAAATGATTTATTTTAGAACTGAAATGATTTAATACAGAGATATAAAACTGCTTTGTGCCAATCTCCGGACAGACAGCATCTCACAGTAAAATTTGTCATGTAAACAGTTAATATTCAATATTTTTGAGAATATTAGCTACTTAGCAATGAAAGCCTCTGTCCTTTTACTTTACATAAAAAAGAAAACCGACCCAGCCAAGGAAAAATGCAAAGATGTGCATATCTCAAAAAAATATAATACTTCATTCAAAATTCACAGGAATGGCAGAATTTCTTCAGTAATGAATGACCTAGGTAGTTTGACACAACAGAAAAACTTGAAATATGATTTTTTTTTCCTGAATTGTTAGTCCAACAGCAAAGCAGATTTCCAATAGTCTATTAAGATCTATTTGATTAAATCTTACAAAATGTGTTCAAAACTCAAAAAAATTAAATAGCAAAGGTTTACACAACTGTAAACTATAAGAATGACATTTTTGTAACAACCAACATCGTCTGATTTTAGACCCATTCATTATTCAGCTATTCAAAAAAATGCATTTCAGGCAACATGTGCTAAAAATAAACTCTCTAAAATAGTAAGCTGCCCCCATGCTGCTATTTTTCAAATTAAAAAGTTAATTTATTATACATTTATAAAAAATGCACTTAATTCTTCACATAGCATTGCTAAAGACAGACTCCCCACTAAGCCGCCTAAGGCATTAAATGAAAAGAAGCAAATCCTGTGGCATGATTTAAGGTTTGGTGCATAATTGATAAAAAACGCGCAATTTCAGAAGACACTTGTCATATATTATATATAAATACACAAGTAAAAGCTCTAAAATTGAAGTTCCCCCTCTTAGCAAGCGCTCAGCTCCCACAAAAACTACTAGTGCCAGGAAGATCTCAAATCCCAGAGATTCCAATAACAGTGGGCTTGGGGAGGCATTCTGTTTTGGGGTTTTGTTTGGTTGTTGTTTAAATTGAGTTCATACTACACAAAAGAAAAACCTGAGGCAGATGTCTTCAAGAGTCAGAAAGTGCACAAGATGTGCATACACCTTATTTTTCAAAAAATGCGTAAGCAGGTCCCTGCAAGGTTAGCTCTATGGGATCTGTAACTTCGTGATCCAAAAAGAAACCCTCACTAGACTGCTAAAATATTTTTTTTTTCCCTGCCCTTTATTTAGCATTCAGGGAGTCAAAGAAAAGAAGACCACATTTAATTACTAATTGTTACCACCTATACCTGGCCAGCATGGCTTGGGAGAGTCCAAGTCAACGTCCAAAAACTCATTCAGCCTTAGGACCTCAGCTGAGGCTACAGGGGTTATAGGCTGTGAGGCTGGAAGTGTCTGATGGGTACTAGCCATGGAGCTGTGACACCGTGAAGGCCCTGTGGCAAGGTGAGTACACAGAACTAGATTACTCAGTTGTTGTAAAAGCAAGCCTGTGTCGTGCATCCCAACCTTCTGTCTGGTGCTATCGTTAATCCTTCCCCACCACTTTCTATTTTCAAGTTATACAATTGACTTTCAGCAGACACTTGCGTGTCATCTGTCTTTAGAACAAGGTGCTGAATAATCTAGTCAAAAGGGCTAGGAGGTAATTCACACAGACTCGAACTGACTTCTCCCCCACTGATGATGTACTGTCAAGTATTAAAGCACTTTTAAATCATTATGCAAGCACTTTTCAGAATTAAATTACAAGTGTGACATATGGCACAAAACGAAGGAACCAGACCACAATGCTGTCATTGCTGCTAAAATCCTGTATCATTCAAATTGTGAACAAATTAGTTATGCCACACTTTTTAAGGACTGGTACATTCTGAAACAGCAGTATCAAAGCTACAGCTTTTGGCATCATGCAGCTCACAGTTTAGGTGAGGTTCTTGTACTCTGGCAGAACTGCACTTGTGCTAGAGCTGGTGAGACTGATAGCGCTGGGGCGCTCTGACATACATAAACCAGACAGCAGACCGTGCTCTTACAATTCCCTAGTCACAGCCACTTCCATCCCACCTGCTTCCTCCAGTTACCCAACACTGCCCACGTACAGGCTCTGCCTGCCTCTCCCCAACATGCAGGTAGCTCTTTTTGCCCCAGACGCCCTCCACAAATAATGCACTCACAAACTTGTCACCAGTACAGAGCTGCCCTCTATTTTCAACTTTCATCTCCAGCTGCCAAACTCACCTTCCTGTTCCTGCAGAAGCAAGGCACTATTTTTTCTTTTACATATAAAATAAAATTTCTAGTCAGACGTTAATAAATTCTGTTTTAGGAAACTGCCCACAGTGGTTGATTGTAGATAAGAAATTAAACATGTTATCTATACTGTTATTTAATTAAGACACACCAAAAAAAAAAAACATCCGAACACCCCCCTCCAAAAATGGTTTTGCAGATTCCCCACAGTGTGTTCCAAAGCTCTTCCATAATTTCTAAGTTAAATACAAGTAAATGGGAAAATCTGCTTTGTGCCTTAAAACAAATAGCAAAACTACTTCCACAGGTTTTTATCAAGGTCATGGGACATCATGTCCTGGTGATCTGTCTGCCTCAGAGAACACAGAAGCAGAGACCTACATTCTAGAACAAAAACATGATTCCAAGCTATTTTCTTTGTGTTCCAAGGTTGAAGATGCAGGACCGATGTTAAAAAAGAAGTAATTCTTCCAAGCTTTCCAGGGTCTGATACACCAAAGGGTGGCCCGTAAGGCTGCGGAGCAGCAAAGTGCAGCTCCAGCTGTGAGCAACCTCCTCTCAGGTGATGCTCAGCCCCAGCTCTGGGCAGTGGCTGTGAGCTTCCTGTTCCCCACGCTGCTGCACCAAAGTGACAGAGTTAAACCACTCAACTCCTGAACATTCCCTTCAGCAGCCCGCACCACCCTTTCCATCTGCACAGAAAACCGGAGCTGCGCTACAGCGAGGAAGGGGGCCCGTGTGACAATCACCTCGTCCTTGCAAGCCACCAACCACAGGAATCAAGTGGCCACGGCTTGGAACAGCAGTGAAGGAAAGTCTCTGACTGCACATTTTCACTATTTGATCATCTCTTTGTTGTTCCTCATGCCAAAGCTCTCAATATGCTACTTATATCAGCACACAGTAACTGAGAAACCTAAACCAATTTTGAAACCTAAATTCAAGATAAGAGGACTCTTCAGTTTGATAATCACTACTCCTTTAAAATTTTTCTACCTATGAAAGCTTCTTTAGTCTTTTTAAAGAGGCCAATGAATTACACTTTGTGACAACTTTCATACACCAATTTTTAAAGCCAGCACAAATGAGAATACAAGAAAAGGACCTATCCTAAAGATTATTTCCCCATCAGTCTGCATACCTCTCTATTAGTACACCTCTCCACCAGACAAGCCAGGGAAGGACATGTGGCCTTGCCCCACCCACAATTAATCTTTAAGACAGCTCACATTGTCAGAATATCCCAGGTATACAGCAGGCTGACAGACACCACTTGCTTGGAAATTACTTTCAGTGCAAACTAAATTACTCATTTGTTGTAAAAGCAAAAACCACACTCTTCAAATTCTAATTAGTTTTGTTAGTTGAAGCAGCAAATCTCAGAACAACTGCAGAAACTGGAAAAGAGCAAACAGAAAGCTGAATTCAATGTTGAAACTATTTAAAGGTCTCCAGCACATCAAATAATGCCTGGAAAGGTTAACTTTATTGCTTCAAGTGAGAAAAAGCAGACAGAAGCTTGAGTGCAGGTTTTTTCTGACACACAGCTTCCAGTATTTTGTTTCAATATATGAAAGGAATACAACATAATTAGGGCAGATATGTTTAAGAAGAAACAAGCATCTAATGTATGCTACTGCAGGTAGATGCTTTCAAAACCGCTATAAAAACTTAAAAGTCCATAGCAGATCAGATTTAAAAAAAAAAAATATCTGCATCTGACCCACAACATTCTCCTCTGGTAATTTTTTTAATGCAGCAGACCAGAGATAAGGACAGATTTGAAATACTGTTCTCATACTTACATGAAACAGAATCTATTGTTTCATAATGCATGGACTTTGCAGTAAGCTAAGATGAAATTATAGCAAAAGAAAGTATTAGTAAACACATAGTGTAGATGACATAGGCACAATGTGTAAAATAACTCCATAGCTAATTCAGCTTGCAATTGCTTTCTATTACTCAGTCTAACTGCAAAAGAATTATTAAAGCATCATTAATTAAATCACCAATTTATTCATAATTAGGTACGTGTAAGAAGAATCTCAATAATTTAAAGCACTTAGGGTTTTTATATCCTAAGGAGGGTAGGTTATTTGTAGCATACCAGATGTTTGCTGACGAGGAAAAAAATATGCTAAATCAGTATTTTAAGTAATGTGTAGAAATATGTCTACATAACTTTCCTAGTTCAGATGAACAACAGGTACCCACTTAAATTCTCTGGGTCACATTTCCTGCCCCTGCTCTAAGCTTACTCTTTCTACAGGGTAGAAAAGAGCTCACCAATGGTGAGCTATTTCCTACGCATCCTCTACAACAGAAGGCAAGCTCTTCGCATCTTCTTCTTGCAATATCCAAGAAAAAACATCAACTTCTACCACCTAGCAAGTGTCCCACTAATTTCAGCCAAAGCTCTGTGTGGAGAACCTTCCATGTGAAACTCTTACAGCAAAGGATAATATTCTACCAAGATGAGAATCAATAAAAGCATAACTAAACCCTAGCAATCAAAAGTGAAGTTCTCCACAGCAAGAAGGCAAAAAGGCTGTCAGAAAGAGAAGAAAACCTTCACAAACCGACAACAGTATAAAAGAAACATCTGCTGGTTTAATAAAGACAAAGTGCTGCATTCAGCCTTCAAAGTTCATTTTTAAGAAGCACTTTATGCTCACTTTGAGTTCTTTCTCATCCCTCAATAGTATTTCACACACAATCAATAACTGAGCCTGAACTGAGTGGAAAAAAAGAAATGAAACCATTCTTCCAACCAGTACGTCATTTCTAAAGTTTTGATCACAGTTTGATCAAAGGAAATGGTAACAGAATTACCTATTACTGGGACTTGGGGAGTCTCATTACAAAAAATAAAAATTATAAAGACAATAGCACTCAGTTAGTACAGAATTCACCTTTTCAAGAACTACCTAAAAATGAGTCAGAAAACACTTTCCATGAAATAAAAGAAATTTATATAAAATTCTCCTCTCCCTTCCCCCACCTCCCACAAGAAGGGACAAGAAAGTACAAGAAAACCAGCTCCCTCCCCCACATGAGAGGTAAAGACACCTTATGAAATCCTAGTAACCTAAGTGCAGACCAACAGTTTAAAGAAAAATAATTCAAACACCACTGAAAATTTTGGCAAATAAGATAAACAGAAGAAAAACACTCTGCAATCCAGAAGATGTCATATAAAAAGAAAGAAAAAAAAAAAGTCTTTCTTCCCTTCGCCAACATCTTCCTTCTTATCTAGAATAGCTTCTGAAGCTTACAGTATTTTGTAGAATTACAGTGACTGAGGTGGAAAGGGACCTCTGGAGATCATCTAGTCCAACCCCCATCCTCAGTGCAGGAGCAACTAGAGCAGGATGCTCAGGGCTGTGTCCAACTGGGTTTTAAATGTCTTCAGTAACGGAGACTCGACATCTCCAGACGTGTTACAGCATGTGACCAACATCACTATGTATAAAAAAAAATAAAAAGCCTTTCCTTATGTTTAAATGGAGTTTCAATTCATGTTTGTTGCCTCTCATCCCATCACTGGGCACCACGGAGAAGAGTTACACGTAAAACTTACCATGTACTGACACCACTTACTTGCACGTGCAGCAGGGACATCAGTCAAGCCCAGCACCGAAAGGTCTGGCAGCTTTCACCAGAGAAAACAGCAGATATATTTTAAGCAGCACTATTATAAACCTGCTGCCAGATCTCAAAGTTAGGAAAGTAATACATTTATGCTGTTACTGGTTCGATAATGGGCAATAGAAGTGTTCACATCTTATATGTTGACCAGAAAGTAAACTGACCTACAGGTCAGCCATGCTCAAACTTCTCCTTTATTTGACAACTCCCTTCTTTTCCAAGCCACTACCTCCACTTTCCCTTCCCACATACAGACCCCAGCTTCCAGTCTGCTCCAAACCCCTGCACCTCAAACTCCTGGCATCCGCCCCTCACGGAGGGTAATAGTTCATGGCAACTACTCCTCCCCAAAGGAGTAATACCACATACCCGCTGGCCAATATCCACCCACGCTAAGTCCCCCCAAATGTGGCATATCACATTCCAGCAGTTAGCAAGGCGAAGGTATTGGCACCTCTTCAGTTTCCACACATCATCACTGACTGAAAGAAATCATTACCTTCTCAATATAGCTACTAGAGAGGAGAGTTCGTGTGATGGAAAGGGAGACAGTCTTGGACAAGTAGTAGGCAGCTTATCATACTCTGTCTCTCAGAACATTATTCTACGTGCTGTTTTCCCAAATAGCTCACCCCTTTTAGCTGTTACAGATGACTGAAGGAATCTTAGCAGCAAAAGCCTCACAACATTAACCAAAACAAAAAAATTCCAAGTTGTGCATATGTTTCCCCTAAACACTCTAATAAGTAGCCAGAAACTGACAGGTGAAAAGTTTAACTTCACTTTTAATGCAAACCACTCCCCCTTTTCCCAGTTCTTCAGTCACAATAAAACCAGACACGTCAGCAACCCTAATACAGAAATTTAAACTGGAACTAGCTACTTAGAGATGCCTTAGTAACATGCCTTAGTCTGAGCAGATCCAAGGTCCTTTGATAGATGCAGCATTCCCTATACAGTAGGTGGACCAGCAGCTAGCAAAACACACCTGTACCCCACCCTGCTGTAATGTGCATCCACTGTGTGACTAACAAGAGGCTCTGGAAACCCCCTCCCTACTTCCGAAGGCAGTCTCTTTCTACTTCAGATTTTTCCAAAGGTGTAAGATAAACATATCCAATTAAGATACACCAGAGACACCTGTGGCCAGGTGAATAATCGCTGGTCTCCTTTGGCTCTTCATGAGGACATGCTTATTCTGCCACCTGGCTATTTCTTCCCCAAAAATCAAGCATTTCATATCCTTGCTGGTCACTCTTCAAATCTTTATCTATTTTGGCTGATTAAGACTAATTCAAACACCTAATGAAGGTTTCCAAAACACACACACACAAAAAAAGTATGTTTTGTACTACTATTTGGATTAACCACAGCAACTCATCCCTATTTTCTGTTTGCAGAAGTTTCAATAAATCAGAAGAAAGCTACAGAACTTAGTCCAAAGGCAAACTCACGCTAATAAGCTACATCTGGAGTTTTAGATTAAATACATCACTCCTCCGCTCAGCAGACTTTTAGTCTAAGATCCCTGATTTTTTAAGGCTGTTATCAACCCAAATCCAAACCATACATATGCCTCCCTGAACCGGGCCTGCCTTTTTTTGTGGTACCTCTGTTTACACAGCTTATCCCTTATCACACTGCCAACACTGGGAACCACAGCAGATGGTCCCCTCAGACACAACTCTAACAGGTTTTCTCCACTCCCCCATTCCACTTTTTTTTTTATTTTGTGCAAACAACTGATAAGGAAGGCTGCTGCAATGATTTACTGATATCTGAAGTTGAAAATTGACAAAATGCAAACTGCTTTTGTTCTCCCCCCCAGCCCCCTGTGAACTGCTTAACCTCTTAACTACTAAGCAACACAGACAGAGAGTATTAATAATTGTACAAACCATACAGTGTGTTGGATTAGCAATTCAAACACAAGCAGTATTGGTGAATTTACAGATCATTACTACCTTTAAAAGTTATGCCAGTTACAACAAGCAGCCTACTACTAGTAAAGGAGAAAATAAGAGGCAGTCTCCTTTACTATTAAAAATACACATCCACTATTTTGGGAATGCCTTTAAATTATATTCAAAACCATTTCCAACGGTCTACTGAAAACAGGCTCTCAAGCAGAATTCAAAACAGAGACTGGACATTTCATTTGTAAATACACATTTACTTTCATCTAAAAACCCAGAGCAACCTGAAGCTCAGTGACATAAAAATCAAAACACTCTCACTATTGCTGTTAGAAAGACAGAAAGATGTTTCAAACTAAGCTCCACATAAATTCTAGTAGGCAAGTCAGGCTTTTACTACTGGAGAGCATGAATGTGCAAAACCACTGTAGCAAAATGTTGCAAAAAAAACCATAGAGGTCCACAAAAGCATCTCAACTAACCATCTATGAAGAAGCATCTGCAAGTAGACAGTAATGAATCAGACAGACCCAGAGGGCTTTCTTAAATGTAGGTCATGCCTGTCAGACCATAGCAAAAGGCACAGTAACATTTGCTGAAGAGAACCCTGAGTTATTATTGCACTACTCTGTAGGCAGACATTAATAGTAACACATTTGTGATGATCACTGTCTGATGCTTAAGAGAAACAAGAAGGAAAGAGCCGTACAGAATTTAAGAACAGGAGTCATAAAACATTCCTTATAACATTTCACACCTTACACACTTTTCATAAACTGGAAATACAGAATAAAAATTTCTGTTTAAATCCGATGTTTGTTTTACAGTGGGGGTTGGGAGGGCAGGGTAGAAGTAGACACTAAAGGTGGTTTAGAAACAGTAATTTCTGCTGACTTATGCCATATTAAGCTGAAGATTTAAATGATCTAAATTACTGAAACAAAATAGTTAAAACCCTGAGTCTTATTACCCCAGATATCTGCTGTGTTCTCTTCCCTTGATTCATGTTTTCAGTATGTGATCCTGAAATATGTAATATGTTGTATTTTATTAGAAGAAAAATTCCATAGAAAAAGGCTGTCTAATAACTTAAGATGTGGACACAGACATAAGAACAGGAGACAGCATAATGGAAGTACACACACCAATAGCCTGATCCCTGGCTGGGTTTTGTTGGGTATTTTTACTCACACAAGTAACACAGCAAAAATACCATAAGAATTTTAAAAAAAAAAAAACTCCTGACAACAAAGGGGGTCAGCAGATTAGAAATGCACTTAACTTTTCACCTGAAGATCTAAACATGACACAGCTAAAAAATTAGTATTTCTAAGCATAATAAAATGAAAAGGACATCACTCAAACACGCATGGATCTGCAATCACACATATGCATGTCCTGATGTAAAATCAAGGAGATGAAACAGTAATAATTTCTTTCTAGGGGGAGGTAAAACAAGATAAGCAGTGAGGAATCCCTTTTGGCCTGCAGATAGTTTAAAACCAGATTCACAGACAACTACAAAACAACAAAAAGTGCTGCAAGATTCACCACAGATGAATTTTTCTGGAAGCAAGGTATCGAGTGAACCCATAAACACTATAAATAGGACACAGGAAAAGACTGGAACAGAAAAATCAACAAATAAATCTCCACAACCAAGAAATTCTATAACTAGACAGTAAAACTTGAATTCAAGCTAGAAAATTATCTAATGAAGGAAAGATTAAGAAGTACAAAAAAACCTGTTTGCTCATTCTTTGTTCACCTAGCAGTCATCAATCATGAGTTCAAAAGAAAAAAAAAAAAAAAAAGATTCTTCATTGGCCAGCAGCAAGGATCTCCATTTAGAGCTCAGTTATTATGGGTTATCAGTGTTTACATTTCTCCTGCGAATCTACTGAGATGACGTAGACCAACAAAATCCAGTATCAGGATGACTGACATCTCTTTCAGATTCAAACACAATCCACACGCAGACACAGTTACACCGACAGAAACGTTTTTATACTCATTTATAATTCTATATAAACTGGGCGGGGGGGGAGGGTAGAGTTAGAGAATGGCATGGTCTACTTTGTTTGATTGATTTTCACAAATTTATGTTCTTTTCACAAATGTATGTCTTTGGTAGGTTTCACGTTGTAAAACACTGCCTTGCTTATCTGAACTACTTAGAGCTGAATGTTGCTCTACACATAACAGTTCTGGCCCTAAGTTCATTACAGTCTCAACACAAGAAGTAAGACAGATGATGCACCAGTAGGCTTTTCAGTCATCAGATTTAGACTAATTGCCTTCCTCTGGGAGCTTCATGAATACACAGCTTAAATTAAGGGAGGGGATATTGAGGTCAGAATAAAATCTCTGAAAGGTCACAATGCTGCCCATTGGAAAATGTTTCTTCTGAGATAGGAGAGTAGTTTGCTGTCTGACCACAAAATCTACAATGATTTAGACCTTCTTGAAACAAAATAATAATTTCTAAGACTAACTGCATGTATATACTCAAGTAGAAAACAGAAAGTTTAAATCAATTTCCAAGACACATGAAAAAAAAAAAAAGTAAACCACAGAGTGCACACTGAACCATGCAGAACCTGAACCCTACAAGTGAAATGTCTCAAAAGCTTTTAATAAATACCACTCGCAAATAGGAGAAAAACAAGTTAACATAATTAACTTATCTACCAATATCACAAATTTTACCTGCACATATTGTAAATAAGGAATAAAAAAAGCACTACACATTTCCATTTAGACTCGCCTGAAGATAATTACGAATGCACTCTGGCTGAACTTCAAGTATTCAGATTTTAAACATTAATTTACTTTGACTATGTGCATGTCAAAATGAAAGATTGCTGTCTGGATCCAGACATGCAGTATTAATACTGAACACGTGCATTCATTTCAGGTCAGCAGACATTCCAACTCTACTTCAGCAGGTGGTAGGAATAGCACTCTAATTAAAATCTATATTAAAAAGTTCACAATAGGCTATCTATTCTGAATAGCTCCCATACAGAAACATCACTGCAACCTAAGGACTTAAGACCACCTTTACTCAAGTCTGAAGAAAACTGAATGGCCCCTCACATAACCCACTAATTATGTCCCTTTCTGAACAACTTCGACTTTTTTATGCTACCAACGGATTTTCCAAGGCAGGCCAACTAAAGGTTTCAGGACCCATTTTGGATACTAAGAAAGGTACCAAAATACTTATTCTAAATAATCTCACATTTAGATACTAAAGCAATGAAAAAAAAAAAAATTAAGCTAAGTTCACTCCCTATTAGATATTTGTCTCTGGTCACTTCAGAAAATGAGTGCCTTTTCATAAGTGATACATCTGAGAACAGCACACACAAAGTCAAGGCAGTCTCAGCCCAGATTACCTGATAAGACACTGATTTAGTCACAGTTTTAGGTTAAATATCTACTTACATGTGGGTTGTTTTTTCTCCTAACTTAATATTTTTACACTACGCTTTTTTAGGGGTGGGGGTTTTTCGTGTGTAGTCAGCGTGTGCTGTACTGAAGCCCAGAAATAACCTGACGTTGGACAATGCACAAAGTGCTTCAGTTCTTCAGTTATACTGTTTCTCACAAACAAAAAGGGCACTGACTGTAACGCCACACAACACACACAGTCCACCTACTAACTTCACTCCTTGCACCTCACTTCTGCTGCTGAATGAGACGATGATGTGACCACCAGGATGAACACAAGCACTTGGAACTTTGTGGCAACAACAGCAAATGAACCAGATAAGGGGATGAAATCAAGAACTCTGTAATGGAGCACTTAAACTACACTTTTCAACAGTGACTGCTTTGCTCCTCAAGTGTAACAAACAATTTCATTAAACATCTTCCAAGAAAACAGTGATATTGGTCTTTTAATTTAGAAGGCACACAAGTCCTTTTAATTTGTATTTGAGAGAGACCACGGATAAAGTGAAGAACTACTTTATTACTGGTATCAAGAACAGAATCTTCTTTTTTTTTTTTGTAATTATCACTTCAATAGAGGCACTTAACTTTCCAAGCGAACACCGAGCTGATGATACCTCCAAAAGTATTCTCTCTCCATGTTTCAGAAACCACTTGTTTCTCTGCACTCATACTGATGACCCACGAAGGGAAATTTAAAGTATGGCCTAATCCCTTCTCTCTTGAAAACCACCCATAGCAGACACCCTTATACCCCTTTCACCTCTTTAGTGCACAAATATGAAGAATGTTGTATCCCACACAATTTACTATATTTAACGAGATTCCCATGTATATGTGTTTAAAGTTGGAATTCCAAGTGCCAGCCAAACAATACTGGATGGCACCTTGATAACAGGTGCTGCTTTAGAACTATAAATCCAAATATTATAAACAGTGACACATGAGTTTAAGAATCTTTTACAACAGCTGTTCGTCTTTAGATGCCTGTGAAGTTTTCAGCACTCAGAGAAATGGGTCTTTCCAAATGTAAACAGAAGTAAAGGAGCAATTTGCCTCCTTGAGAAGAGTATCTTGCTTTCCTCATGTGTGGCACTAAACATCACACTTCATTTTAACTAAACCAGCCCAGATACCTAAGATGTTAGTTTGTCTACTGCAAAGCTAAAAACATATCTATTTGACATGCACCTTCCTAGTAAGCAGAATCTTATAATTCATTTATATTTTAAGTAATTTTGGTTCCTATTGAGAAACATCCGCAGCCAACCAGAAAGAAAATTTGCATATCATAGTTATTAACTCCTGTTGCATTGAACCTTTGTTACAACACAGCACATCTATCTTTGACCGTTCATTTGCAAAACGAAAACATCATTTCATTATAACCCCTAACATACAGGTACCCACTAAGAATATTTAAAAGTCATCATATTAGGAAAAAAACTTTAACAGACACTCTTTTCACAGGACACAAAAATAAAGCATTTGTGAATTTTGACATCATGGATAGAATTCAGCAAAACCAGACAAACACAATCCCAACTCCATCACACGGCATCACAGGATATGAGATCAGTGCCATTCCAACAAGTAGTTCCTCCACCTTTTGTTTTGTTTCTTTTAGCTTACAGGTTACTATTCAATGTATAAACATTATTATAGAACTGGCCTGAATCTGTTCCTTTACAGACAAAGACAGTATTTTAAGAGCAGGTGGCAAGACAGTCCAATAAGTAGCTACTGTCTAATGTCAGACACCCAGACAGCTCTGCAGCTGTTTATGGGATGTGTCAAAGAACTGTATACCTGCTTCTCTGCTTTAAGGGTGATCTATGGATCCAAAGATAAAACTATCGTACAAGACACGTCAGAAAGGCATAGCATTTACACTTGCCAAAACAAAACTGGAACAAGGACCGCTTTTAGCAACTAATTCGTGGTTAACTAAGTACGCTGCAGAAGCTCTGAACTTAAAACAAAACCCTGAGCCCTCCCAAATAATAAAATACCAACTAACAAGAAATTAAAAAGTTGAAAGCTGAACTGAACTTGTTAGCCTGACCACATGGCTTTCCATGGTAACTTATTAACACACTTCACATGCTTACCTATACACACAAAAACCCTGCAGAACTGTAAGGTTGACTAAACATTGAAAGGATTTATGCAATTTGAGGGAAGATAAGATTAAAAAACATACTCAGTCCTACTGCATTAATAACTAGGTATTCATGCCAATGACTGTGCATCTCTTCTATGTGTCTTGACTTAGTTAGGAGCAGAACTCCCTGTATCATTAAAGGAAAAAAAGCCAACACTACTGAATTCCTTACCTCCAGGGGGTGCTTCAGGAAAGCAAGTATATTATTTATCACTTAGCTAATTAGACTTCAGTAAGAAACCTAAACTATATCTCTGAAGATGTATACTTTTTGAACACCTATTTTGATAGAAATATCAGCATTCCCTGGGTAGTCCTTTGTTTATCGTCACTCTGATGCAGAAGCTAAAATTTATCTTTAAACAAGGACAGAAAGTCCCATTTTAACAGTTTTTTGCTTGGGGGCTTTTTGCCAAGGAAGTCTCTTCATTGTTTATTCCAGAATGACACTTTCAAAGACACTATTCTACTTTCAAGGGGTAACTACAAAAACATTCATGAAACAATGCTACAGAAAGTACTCTGTAGAGGTTAAAAAACGTATGTTTTAGCATGTAGAATGATATACGAACAGTTCCATTTGAAAGACATCTTAAATTCACCTCATTCATCAGACTTTAAACCTTTCATTTTAGGAATCCGTTTATTAAGGAGATGGTTTGCAACATAGATGGCACATGTGTTTTCAATACTGAAATGTGTCTAAAGTAATTGGGTACAACTTGGTATCAAATACCACACAGTTTGTTTCATAAGTCACACACTCCTTGATGTTAGCAAGACATTAACTAGTTCCACACTCTCTGCACATCAAAGTGTATTCTTGATTTAGTTCCTGGTACAGGTTAAGGGGAATGGAATTGCTTTTACAAAAAGCTGGACTGTATTAATGAAAAGGAAAAAAATACAGCTAGGAAAGCTTAAAACATGTTTTTACAGGGGTGAGCTGCTGATTAGCAGGCACTTCTCTCAGTGTCTTGGGTCTCACAAAAACAACAGATCCAACCCTAGTTCAGAGGAGTTTTCAACCTTTTTTTATATATATACAGCAAAGCTTAGAAAGATGTCTCCTTTTTGCATTAATTTTCCCTCTTTGAGTGTCCATTAACAGTAAGTTTGAAAAATGCAGACCCCTTAAATTACTTTCTTGAACCACAATTTGGGCACAGGTCTCTAGGAAAAAAGTAAGCAATGGTCCTTCAACAGGTTGTTCTCCCAAAGGAATAAGAACCTATAAATCAGTTAATACAAAAACATTATTTTCATCAATAAACCATATTCCTGAGAACCAAATTAACTGAGATACAGGAGAAAAGATCGCAACTTGGATCAACTACATGTTACTAATTCATCCTAAAAGCTGCCTTACTGCTTCAAACCAAAGGCTGGGAAAACCTGCAAAATAAGAAAAAGAGTTATGTCAAACTCATTCCTAAACATTTTAGGCTGAAACCGACCTACTTTAGAAGCACTGCATCATGATCAGGGATCAGCAGCTGCGGGTGTATTTACCACAGTTACACCTCTTTTCTAAAGTGAGGAAACTTTTACCCAAGACAAGAAATCTTCACCTTTCCATTGTTTACAGATACAAACATCTCACTTTTGCCATCCAGCGCCACCTAACAAACTAATCCAGAGCACCGTGAGTTACACATGGCTAGAAACCATTTTCTGTTCCCTTCTGGTATACAGTATTTCTGAGACCACTTCTTCAATACAAATGAGGTTTCCCTCATAAAAATTCAGTGGAAAAAAAATGGGTTTAATAAGGTTTTTGCAGCTAAAGAAAAGCAAAAGTAACTGCTCAATATTTCCTTAGAATCTTCCTATATGAGAAGCCCCTGTGCCAATATACGCTAACATTTTTAATTTGTTCGGTTTTTAAAAAAAAAAAACAAAAAAACACAAGTGTTATGCCAAATACTACATTTTCTCTTCAGTGTCTGCTATGTAGCACACCTGGAACTTCAAGAACAAATTCATCACGTGATTTCAATTAGTGCCAGGAAGGTGAGTCAAACTAGAAATGTTGTATACACACTGTGCAAATAATCACTGACACACCAGTACAGGTGTGATCAAAGACAGCAGCCAGCAAGATCTCAGGAAGTAAATGAAGACCATACCCTAATAATTAAATAAATCCATGTAATTGTTACTGTAAGAGACAATTACAGCATTCAGCAACTCTATCTCTTCCCCCTTCCCAAAACACAAGTAAAACACACTTAAGGATGCAAAAAAAAAAAAAAAAATAATCATACATGCACACAGAAAACATGCAGTTCGGTAACATAAATGCCATTTTTGCACTTCACAGACCCTTTGGAGTTTGGTTGGGGTTTTTTTTTAATGATACACAGCACAAGCTGCAGCTGAAGCAAACTTTCTCCTTTTGCTGGAAGAATCCACATCTTTAAGAGATGCAAACTTTCCCTGGTGTACGTACCTGAGAACCATGAAAATCTGCCTTGCCAACATTTCTAAAATGTTTTTAACCCCTACAGTAAAGGAAAACGGACTGCCTAGCACTTTGCACCTCCCGCACAGTGAAAACCTCTCGCTAATGCTGATCATTATGAGAAAACCTTACGCCCTCCTGATTGGACACAGAAAACCCTGGCTGCATCACGTTGCAAGCGTCTTAGTACCACACCCATCAGCTTTATTTGGATATGATCTTTTCCACGAACTAACAACTACCGTGCTCTACAATTATACAGCACGCTCTGAAACCGAAAGTCCAATTTTAAGGTAGAAAAAAAAAGTTACAACTTTTTTATTTTTTTTAAATTAAGTTTTCCTAGCTAAGATTCTGAAAATAAAGAGTTCATATAAGTAGCATGAACATACAGGGGTGATGATCAATTAAGAAAAAGCATACAAATCCCTCTAATCTCAAAAGACTTTTATACTAATCGCTGCTTCATTTCATTTGTGACCATATTCGAACTGACAGTGGATCTCGTTTTTTCTGAATAATCTCCTAGGATATTTACACAAGCCTAATGTATGCAACGCTTCTGCATTATTAATAATTCTGTGGGAAATGAAAGAAAATTTTACCTCACTTGCTTGGGCTGCCTCTGAACTTTTAAGTCCTTTCAAACAACGCAGAGCAAGGCCCTGAGCCAAGAGATCATTTGTAGTGGGATCAATTAAGTGACTAAATTGAAAATAAAATTCAATGAATTGCCATTTTTAACCTAAATGTTAATTTAAACGGTTCTCAGGGATAAGTTTCAGGAAGAATCCTGGTGAAAGCGCGGTCATCCAGCGCCATCTATCAGTGACTCACAGTAGGGCAGGTACCACGACACCGAGTTTTTGGCACGTTAAATTGTTTAAATGAGTGAGGACTTCACAAACTAGCTCAAAGAAACCAGTGAAGTGACCCGTACGATTGACATAAGCAAACCTAATGCTGAAACTTTACAGATCGTTTACAGAAACTTTATGCCGACTGCTACGATTCTCTTCCCACTGACCTAAACTCTGGCCTCATGAAAGAGGAGGAGGTGTTTAAAACATCTTTTCTTTGATAGCTTATTACTTTTGCAAAAAAAGCTTTCTAAAAATTATCTGGAAGAGCCATGTCAGCATTAAAAGGACTCTGACTATACTGTCGTCCTGTGTAGCTCTTACTGTAAGTCTGATATCAAAATTAAATTTTGACCTAATGTTTCTCCAAAGTGTTATCTTCATTAATTTTAAGTGGCCAAGATTCCTCTGCTTGTCATGACTAAAACTATTGAAACATCTCAAGTTACATACACCAATAAATTCAGGTTTTCTAACATACTGGGTGGAGGAAGGATAATTTAAGGCCCCAATGATCGGCATCAAGATGGATTCTTTACCGGATCGAGTGGCACAAAATACCTGCAGAAATCAATCATGGCACAAAACACCAAAACAAAGCATTCCAAGTCTAAAGCTCCAGTTTCACAAGCACATACTTTATCTCAGCATAAGGAAGCCCTAGTGCTAAATGAAAAACAAGCCATCTCTTGCACACTCAGTCCTGCTAATGCTCTGCCCTCTTTGTTTCTCAGTGTCTCAATGCATACGCATAGACACAAAAAATTGCAGTAAATCAAACCAAGGAATTAGTATGAGTTTAGACTAAAACGGCCAAAAAATAAAACAAAAGGTTCCAGAGTATTTTTGAAACTGCAACGGGGAAAAAATAAAAGCAAATAACAGAACTGTGCTGACAATCTTTGGCTTAGCAATTCAGAGTTTCTGTTACCAAAAACAATTAGAATACTTCTTTATGAATAACAGCAGTGTCTCCAAACGAGCTGTGAAAGCAAATCCTTAAAAAAAAAAAAAAACAAAAAAAAAAAACACACCCCCAACTTGTAAGGTTCTATAAATTAGTAGCATTCAGTTCAGACACATGAAAAAGGGAAGCAGAGAAGCAAGCTCTTCTGACCAGGATAGCATACAAGCCAGCACCGACTTTAACTTTCCCATCTTCAACATTTTAAGTCAAAAACTATCTCCCATAAGTATTTTTCTACACAAGTGAATGTCAGTATTTCCCTTTTTTTCTTTTTTTTTTAATGAAGCCAGTTATGATAGAGTTATTTTCTAATAGACTTTGATCCAGATTTCAGCTGTCCTGGGACCTAAATGTGCAAGTTTCATAAACAATAGCTTGAATAAGGCAACAAAAAAAAAAAATCTACCTATTACCCATTTATCAAAATTGTACACACTAGATAAACAGACTAGGGCACTTGAAGATTGATGCAAATAAACTGGATAATGTCCAGAGGAGTGGAACAAGAAAGGTCAGAGCCCTAGAGAACATGACCTATGAGAGAAGCTTTTAGGAATTACGTCTATTTAGCCTAAACACAAGATGCCTATAGGGAGAAGGCATAACAGCATTCAAATATGTGAAAGGTTGCTACGCAGAAGAAAAGAATCAGATGTTCCCCATACCCACTAAAGAAAACACAGGCTTGAACTGTGCTGAAGGATGTAGGTCACACACTTTTCAACCAGAGAGGTAGTTAATCATCCAAAAGGGGCTATGAATTCTCCATCACTGGAGGTTTACAACAACCAGCTAAAACAAATGCCAGTGAACGGCCCAGCCCTGGGAAGGAGTTCGCCACACAGGTGCCTTTTGGCCTGTGACCTACGACAGGCTGCAGCAGCCTAAGAGGGGGCTCCGCCAGCCACGAACACCAGCTCAGAGCCTACTCCCTGCAGGTGGTCAGGGAAAACAATCTGACTTAAAATTCCTCTCCCCGTCCTCCCCTGCATCAGTTTACACCGCAGAACTGAACTCCTGCACCTGGTTGCTGCTGTGCCCGCAGCAGGTGGGCAGCATCACAATGAGGTGCCGATAAACTACGGGAACTTCTCCCCAGCTCACTGGAGAGCAGAGGCAAAGTTCACAGCCCCCTCCATTTACATGCAGTTCTGCCTCAGTAAAGCGAGGAACCACCGACAGCACTGAAAAGCTACACCTGTAAATGAACTTGCAGTCCCCTACAGAAGGTACTGTTTTTCCTGCTCTACCAAGTTTGTACTTGGAAAGTCATGGATAGCCTTTTTACAAAAAGACACAAGTGTCATGGAGAAACAGTTTGTGGAGAAACTTTTCCTTCCTCTCACAGGTTAACTCGAGTTTGGGGTTCTACTAAAAACAAGACAAGCAAACAAAAAGACCCTTTAACAATGAGATTTTTCTCCTTTAACAAAAAATTCGAGCAGTGTTTTTCCTATTCCACAGTAATGTTACAAAGAATATTTGGAACCATCAGCAATATATAAAGGTGACTGTCTCACAGTTAAACATTTTTTTTTTCTTAATTTTCTGGTTAGTAGCCTTCTAAAGCATATTCAGTTGATATTGTCCTTCCATCACTATTGATTATAAGACTAAAAGCTCTGTTTAAATAAATATTGGATGCTCAAATTTACCACCATCTGATGGTCTACATCTTTACATTCACAAAAGAAAATTTCCAATGGTAAATAAATTTTTCAAAGCATGATAAAGACAAGCAGAAAAGTGGCAACCCATGAACAAACAACAGAATTTCAAAAGTCAACTATCACTTAGGGAATCAATTACTAACAAGCACACTTTTACCCTTAAAGCCCAGCCAACAAAAGCTAAGGGTCCAAAATGCCTAATAAAATCAGCAGCCAAGTGTTCTGTCTTTTATTAAATTGCAAGCCAAAAAAATCACTTCTCTATACACCAGTGTCTTGTACCAATCAACAGCAATTCAGTTTTGGCACGATTAACTCAAATCCTATTTATAGTTATCCAAGACAAAGTTTCTGCTTAGCTTCTTTCTGTAAGCAAATTCCAAAGCCAGGGATTTGAGACACAAGACAAATGCTAATGTCTTCTGCTGGGCCCGTTCCTCAGCCCCAACACTTACTCTGCTAACTCCAAATGGTGGCACACAAAAGCTACAGGATTCATGGGAGTGAATTCAAAATTCACGGATGTGCATTTCTGCAAGCACATCATCCCCTGGCTGAGCACGAGTGTTGTAAAGGCTGCACCAGCTAAGTCAGCTCAAGGTCCCCACTGGTGCTAGGCTGTTGGGCCACAACAGCTATCATCCCACTTTCCCCAAGTGGTTGAAAAGAGCACAAAAAACCACAGAAACTCGCTAGGATGAGGCTGAAGTTTCCTATGAACTGCAAAAAATAGGTTATGAAAATACAAAACATTCTAACAGAGTTTTGTGATGCAGTAAAGCCATTTCTCTGCACTTCTGAGATGCAGAGCAGCTCATCACTTCTCTCAGGGTGAAAGGGATCTCTGTCTATACTATTTACACGACCAAAAATTACTCAGTTTCTGTGAAACATTAAGAGCTTGTGCATAACTTGTTTAATTTCAAAACAAGCTTTCAAGCACAGCAATGCCAGAGAAGAGCAGAAGGATTGAACACACAGTGGGGATGCCATAATCTCCACCAGGAGGATACAAGTACCATAGCAGCCTGCTCCAGTTTTTCCTCAAACTACAGCAACAATGCCATTCCACTAACACAGAGCTCTGTCCCTGCAAACTCGGGTGCTCCCCAGTGCACACAGCTCTACTGCTCCCAACACCTACGTGGGACAGACTGCCCTTTGACAACTTGCTTATCTCCACTATTTCGAACATTATTCACAAAGAAAGATTTTACAAAACTAAATTTTAAAAAAATATTTAGCTCAGAAGTTCCTGAAGATAAGCTCAAGGAAATTATATACACTCAACCAGAGCAAATTTTTTAAAAAGCATTTGCACAAACCTTAAGTTAACCACACGAAATTCACAAACTAATCATGTAAGCTAGATACCACATTCAACTTCAGATGTTAATTCTCAAAAAACACATTAAATCAGATCCTTTTACTTATGCAATTGTTATGCAATTCAAAAACTAGTATTTGTTCAGTCGTCCTCACTGTTTTTACTGTTTAGATTTTATACACACTACGACAGTGTACTAACATTATTAAAATTAAACAAATTTTTTAATAATTCCTTAATGAAAAGAATACATTGATCATTACAAGCAAAACCCTCAAATAACGTTTCAGAGAGAAAGCCTTATGTAAAAGTAAAGCGACGTCCCCAGATCAACAAAAAATAAAGCAGAAAGGTGCTTCCAAAATGGAATAATTCTTTAAAAAGGGTGAATTTAGCAATTACACTTTATGAATCTCCAATCCTCAACACAGGATTGTTGAGGAAGGGGAATTGATGAGTCTAACACAAAACATAACTTTAACTATAGAGTGGTGACTGTGATAAAATAGAGATACGAAACACAGAGCTTCTTAATACTCAACAGCAAACTCAGCAACTAAATTGACCTAAGATCGGAGCGACAGCAGATAATTTAAAGCCAGCTCAGTTGAACGCACAAGACTGCGCTTCGGATTTGACTGCTGCTCCAGCATCCCTAAATTCATTCAGTCGTTCATCCAGCCCCGCGGGAACGGGGAAGGTTCAGCGCCGATGGGAGGAGGGAGCGCGGCACTCCTGATCCACTGCTGCCCCCTCTCGGCCCACCCGCTTTAAACCCTCCTCAGCTGGAAAACTATTCCCTCTAAACTATTTCATGCATTGCCGACCGTGTGTGTGTGTGTGTCTGTGTGATCACTGTAAGACACTTTGACAGGAAGAAATCAGAAGGGTAACGTCTGAACTTGCTCATGCCGACCAGGTCTGGGGAGACACGGTGGTGTATCATTAAAAAAAAAAAAAAAAAAAAAAAAAAAAAAAAAAAAAAAAAAAAAAAAAAAAACACGCTTCATTACTTGTTCACTCAGCAACAGGACCTGTTTTAACACCTGGGAGCCACAGAAGCACCAGGCTTACATGAACATAACCCAAAATGGCCATGAAGAAGGAAATAAGAATTTACACTCGGGTCTAGCAGGCAGGGGGAAAAAAAAAATTAAAGAGAGAGAAAGAAAAGGACTTAATTTGCTTCCATCAATGAGGAAAAGCACCGAAACCCATTTGTGTCTCTTATCTGTTTAGTGAATCTCTGCTGTCTCCAGCCAGCCTCCATAATCATATGGCAGTCCTGTCTCCTAGCAAGCCCTCAGGCCTAACAGAGATTGAACAATCCAGGGTTAATGCTCTGTATTTGGAGACACAGCACAGTTCAAGTTCAGTTGTGCCACACTGACAATTCTTACAAGCAACAAGCTGGAAAGCAACTAACTCAGACTGGCCTTTCCTCTGTGGAGTAACATACAGCAAGCAGCAACTCACACACAGGGAGGCACCCACACTGTGAACGGGCAAAAAGCATTCCCAAAATATATTAAAAGCATCTTAATGCAAAGCCATGACCATAGCAAGCTCAGAGAACTCCATCCTCATCCAGAGTTTCTCAAAATCAAGGAACTGGCTAAGCTAAGCTACATCCTTACCAGCAAATGAAACTGTAGCCAAATTATATTAAGAGCCTGCTCCACTATCCTCCAGTCACGCAGGGTGACAACTAAGTCTTTCAGATGCCCCTTCAAATGTTCCTGATCAAAATATAATCTTGCTCCTACCTCTGGGGGTACATGGTCAAAGAAATGTCTTCAGGTTATAAAAAAATTGGTTCTGATCTAATTATCCCATGAACAGGAGAAAAATTTCCCAGTTTGAGTACTAGGAGTTGTATCTGGTACCAGAGACGACACCGTCAAAGCCAGGTAACCCACTGAAGAGAAAGTTGCCCAACAGGAATAAGAAGCTGATGCTGAGGAAGGTGAGGTAGGAAAAACTCGCCACAAAGAGGTTGTATATCTTGCACTGTGCTACAAGTCAGAAGCGGTAAGTAAGAGAAGTCTAGCCACACACGGGTTAGGAAGTTTTACAGGGAACCCTGCAGCAGCAATACAAAGCTGCCAAAACCCACGAATATACATTAGTTTACTGAGACATGCACTGCTGCAGATGAGTCACAGCATGGTATTGCATGAACTCTACTCTGCAAGAAAGCACCACAACAATTTCTAGACTCATCATCCCACTCACTGGCTTATAGGACACTTGGGCTTCACTGGGAATACCCCTATTCCTCCAAAGAGCTGTGAAATCTTGATCGTCTACAGTTGTGTAACTCCATCTGCTACACCCCAGCTGTTTTCTTCCCCCCATGTCCCATTTAACCCTCTCTCCTCATCTTCTTAAGCCACTTCACCACTAAAGTTTCAGATGAAAAC
>NW_020955885.1:86749-88177 GCF_003031625.1 Empidonax traillii
AAAAAAAAAAAAAAAAAAAAACACGCTTCATTACTTGTTCACTCAGCAACAGGACCTGTTTTAACACCTGGGAGCCACAGAAGCACCAGGCTTACACGAACATAACCCAAAATGGCCATGAAGAAGGAAATAAGAATTTACACTCGGGTCTAGCAGGCAGGGGGAAAAAAAAAAAATTAAAGAGAGAGAAAGAAAAGGACT
Source organism: Empidonax traillii (assembly GCF_003031625.1). Classification (NCBI taxonomy): domain Eukaryota; kingdom Metazoa; phylum Chordata; class Aves; order Passeriformes; family Tyrannidae; genus Empidonax; species Empidonax traillii. The sequence continues at coordinate 86,951 of NW_020955885.1, forward strand.
TAATTTGCTTCCATCAATGAGGAAAAGCACCGAAACAGATTTGTGTCTCTTATCTGTTTAGTGAATCTCTGCTGTCTCCAGCCAGCCTCCATAATCATATGGCAGTCCTGTCTCCTAGCAAGCCCTCAGGCCTAACAGAGATTGAACAATCCAGGGTTAATGCTCTGTATTTGGAGACACAGCACAGTTCAAGTTCAGTTGTGCCACAATGACAATTCTTACAAGCAACAAGCTGGAAAGCAACTCACTGAGGCTGGCCTTTCCTCTGTGGAGTAACATACAGCAAGCAGCAACTCACACACAGGGAGGCACCCACACTGCGACCGGGCAAAAAGCATTCCCAAAATATATTAAAAGCATCTTAATGCAAAGCCGTGACCATAGCAAGCTCAGAGAACTCCATCCTCATCCAGAGTTTCTCAAAATCAAGGAACTGGCTAAGCTAAGCTACATCCTTACCAGCAAATGAAACTGTAGCCAAATTATATTAAGAGTCTGCTCCACTATTCTCCAGTCACGCAGGGTGACAACTAAGTCTTTCAGATGCCCCTTCAAATGTTCCTGATCAAAACATAATCTTGCTCCTACCTCTGGGGGTACATGGTCAAAGAAATGTCTTCAGGTTATAAAAAAAATTGGTTCTGATCTAATTATCCCATGAACAGGAGAAAAATTTCCCAGTTTGTATCTGGTACGAGAGACGACACCCTCAAAGCCGGGTAACCCACTGAAGAGAAAGTTGCCCAACAGGAATAAGAAGCTGATGCTGAGGAAGGTGAGGTAGGAAAAACTCGCCACAAAGAGGTTGTATATCTTGCACTGTGCTACAAGTCAGAAGCGATAAGTAAGAGAAGTCTAGCCACACACGAGTTAGGAAGTTTTACAGGGAACCCTGCAGCAGCAATACAAAGCTGCCAAAACCCACAAATATACATTAGTTTACTGAGACATGCACTGCTGCAGATGAGTCATGGTATTGCATGAACTCTACTCTGCAAGAAAGCACCACAACAATTTCTAGACTCATCATCCCACTCGCTGGCTTATAGGACACTTGGGCTTCACTGGGAATACCCCTATTCCTCCAAAGAGCTGTGAAATCTTGATCGTCTACAGTTGTGTAACTCCATCTGCTACACCCCAGCTGTTTTCTTCCCCCCATGTCCCATTTAACCCTCTCTCCTCATCTTCTTAAGCCACTTCACCACTAAAGTTTCAGATGAAAAC
>NW_020955885.1:88949-97398 GCF_003031625.1 Empidonax traillii
TAGACTCATCATCCCACTCGCTGGCTTATAGGACACTTGGGCTTCACTGGGAATACCCCTATTCCTCCAAAGAGCTGTGAAATCTTGATCGTCTACAGTTGTGTAACTCCATCTGCTACACCCCAGCTGTTTTCTTCCCCCCATGTCCCATTTAACCCTCTCTCCTCATCTTCTTAAGCCACTTCACCACTAAAGTTTCAGATGAAAACCTGCCCACCCACACCCAAAGCACTCACTAAGTGTGCGTGACCGAGAAGGGTTTTCAAGCCTCAGTACCAGGAATCAATACACGAAGCAAACTTCTGACAAGCAGCAACTCGGATCTTCTGAGAGCAGGAATCCATATCGCTGGTAAGGTAATTATCTTAAGACAACAGTTACAGAAATAAGTTACTTTACTGCCTTTCTCAGTATCAACACCCGAAAGCTTTTATATCCAGATTATGAGTCAGCTTGAGAGAAATCTGTTGTAGGTAAGGTTATTAAGCAATGCAAAAACCATACAGGATTGTGACTCTACAAGTTATAGACAATAGAATTCTTCAGTGGGGGTAGAAAGTACTGCAGCATTTACACCTCTGTTCGCTCTCCTCTATTGCTCAGCTGCTTCAGAGGACAGTTTCACGACTGCAGTGCTGTCACAGAAAACAGAAACACCTCTCATCACCAGAAAAGCAGTGGGGTGTTGTATTTTGTATATTTAAACACACACCACACACATCCTGTCACCCATAAAAGGTTGCAGAGACTCCTTTTTTATGAACTGGCTCTGCACTCACAATCATTTGAGAAGTACAAATCCAAATAAAAAAGCTAACTTTGAATTCCGATTGTTAAGGCACTTAAAAGAGCACCTAATAAAAGATTCTTTTTAGATTAAAAAAGAATATTAAAAATACCTCACAATGAGGGTGGTTCACCCCAAAAATTACACAGTAATCACTACTGTTTTACATTATATCTAAGAAGGAACAGATGAGCGCGATTAGCAGGGTGGAGAGCAAAAAATGGAAAGACCAACTGCTGATTCTGAGCAAGTAAAAGCATACACTAGACATCAGCAGAAATCTTAGCCAAAATACTTCATCAACCACTATGCAGGCTGCAGAAAGCTTATTTTAATAGTACAGTAAACTATTTAAGAGATCTCTAATTCAAGACAGCAAAATAAATCAAAATCTAAAATCATTAAAATTTCACTGTGCAGTAGAAAAGTACTTTAATAATACACTTACAACAAAGCACCACATTCTGAAGTGATTCACAACCTGTACAGTCTTAGTAATTTTATTTTCCACTTGGATGAATAAAATGTATGCTGCAGCATGCTGTGCCATGCGTGTATGGGGATGGCCAAAGCCTGAGCAGGAATGGTTTATGCGACACAACGAACGCTAGACAATGCCATTAAACGCCGAAGTCCATGTTAGATTGCAGCACCTCATCTACTTTTCCACAGCAGACTGTTTCTTTCTGCATCTGTCTTCTTTTCAACATGAGGTCTTAAGTAGATCAAGAGCATTTGTTCTTCCTGGTCTTCCTCCTTCTTTCTTCTACTCAAATGTGCTGTTTAAGCAGATGGACAGTCTTAAGGATACCTCAGCTATATCCACTGGTAAACAAAACTGACAAGTGTTTAGAAAATTAACAAGCAGAAGGGGCAAAAAAACCCAGAAAATTTCTTTAACAGTGTTTCAAAATATTATTTGATATTTGCTTTAGAGAAATACATAAATTCCCTGCACAGGGATTTATAGAGCTGCAAGACATATAACTTGGACTATAAGCACTACGCTTCAATAGCAATTGGCAAATCTCACTGATACAAGTCCTGCCAACAAATACCACAATCACAATAATGGAGTGACCTCTATACAGCATCTTTCCATCCAACAACCTCACAAAAAAAACCTGAGACAGTAAAAAGGAAGCCTGACCAAAGACTAGTCTAAAACTGCACAAGTAAAGCTAAGAGTATAATATAACCTAGTTTCTAGGTGCCAAATCAAAGCCAAGACAACTGAATTAGCAACACAGCAAATCCACCCCTTCCTGCTTCCAGAATCCCAAGCTACAGGAGTAAAAAGTTCTGTGCTAGCATTTATTTCTAAAAAAACACAAAAGTGTAGTGCAGATAAGCTGTCACTGGTTTAGCTTTGCTGAATGCTTAATAACAGTTTTTGATTCCTCTTCATAAAAGATAAAGTTAGAAATATCAGAAGAATGAACACTACTGTCACTAGCAATGCATTTTCTGCCCCCAGCATGTTTTACAATGACCAAGGAGGGAATGCTTTGGACCTGAACAGCCTCAAGCCAGAAGCAGTCACTACAAAACAACAAGCACACCTAACAGCTCAATCCATCAAAATGCATTCAAGGCTGAACCAAAACCCATTAAATCCAGAGAACCAGAAACCTACCGATGTCAACATATGCTAACCCAACTACCTGCTTCAGAAGTCAATGCCTTCTGCGTCTGACTACACATGTTCAGTTCCTCTTTTCAGAGGCAAAGTACTGTAAGTGGCACACACATTGAACTGCCGTTCCAGACAAAAATCTGGCTCCCAATATTTGAAAGCTCCCAGTTCGCCCACTTCCTGCTTTTCACAGGAGGCATTACCAGTCTGCACCATGAGAGTTTCTTCCTCCAGGGTGTATCTCAAAGGGAACACTCCAGTAGGTTTGCAGGCATATCTAAACTATACTGCAAGTCAAGCTGCCAAGAAACCAAAACCAGTTTTAGAACCAGTAAAGCCACTGTCAGCTGTACTGTTTTCAGAAGATCAACAAGTACTCGTGGTACAGCCCTACACTGATAGCAGCTGGTCCGCACATTTCTGTGTGGCTGAGACTCACAAAAGAGCTTTGTGTTCTCACAGGATGGTGTGCAAGATTTGTTCAGAATGCTGCCTACCTTCACCCTGTAAGAGCAGATACAAAAATAGGTTCACCTCTTCTGGTTTCCCTTTACCTAATTTTTAGATGACGCAGTCCATGACTTTTGATCATTATTGCTGTTTTGCAATATCTGGATGTTGCTGATTCACACTCCACTCTCTCCCCAGATAGAGGTAGTCCTTGCTGTGAAAAATTGTAGTACAGCCCTCAGCTTTCACCTTTCGATATAGACACTCCTGAAAGCAACAAAGGCTGCTTATACAGGAAGAACATTTTTAAAACACATGAAAAGCCAGGAGGACATTATATAATGTTCACTTTCAGATAAGTCAACTTATAAGGCAAGTTGCACTGTTACAACTTCTATTTACCATCAATAATCTGTCTGATGCTGCTTTTTGTCCTTCTATTTCTTTTCAATCTTACAATTAGAGAGAAGACACTAGAAACAGTGCTTGACCATTTCCTTTATGCTGAAGCAATAATTGTAAGTAAAGCTCACACTTCATTCCCTAAAATCAGGACTTTATTCTATCACCTTTTCAGTAAGTGTTGACTCAAAAGCTTAGGAACATGTAGGAAACTGATTAATCCACACACTTTTATTTAAGTAATAGCTGTCCAAGACACTGTAACAACAGATGATCTTTCACCTTAGTGAATACTTCTACCTTTTCCTCAAGTTTATAACAGTTTTGCATTAAACTAACAAATTCTGGTAACAGAGAGAGGGATTGATTTAGAAAATAGTTCTTGCAAAACATTTTCTTTTTCTTTTTCCTATCCTCCATACTGTAAATAATATTAAGCTTAATTTCAAGATTGTTCAAAATTTGGATTATTTCAAGCAATAGTTACTACTACTAGCTAATTCACTGTATAGGGCAAAGAGATTAAATCCCTACTTAACGCTGTATCTGAACTTCCCAGATGACCTACTATAAAAAAAAAATATAACGTGCTTTCTAAAGAAGAGATTTACACGAGACACTTGAGAAATACTGGGACAATTTCTACATTGGCAAAAATAAAAAACAGATGGCATGAGCAATAACTTATGCACTGGATGCTAAAAATCTGAACTGCCACTTTGTCAAGACTTTGTCAAGAGCAAGACTCTGTCGTCTGACTGCACACCTTTGACAAGCAACTGACAACATTTTCTCTGTACCCTCCTACTGGGCATTGCTGTCTGCAACTAGAATCTTCCATGAGCCTTCTCTTCTTAAAGCTGAAGAAACCCAGTCTTCCCAATCTCTTCTCACACACTGTGCGTTCCCAAACCATCTTGGCTCTCCACTGGACTCACTCCATTACACCAAACTTTTGTCTTTCCCTGCAGAGTCCAAAAAACGGCCAAAGCTGGATTACTGGACACAGCATTCCAAACACCACCTCACAAGTACTACACGCAGAAGAAGGATCGTTTTCCCAGACCTGCTGGCTACATGCTTGCTAACGCAGCCCAGGATGCAGTTTGCCTTCTTTGCTACAAGACTTCACTGCTGACTCGTGTTCATTTCTTGTCTACCTCAATCTTCTTCTGTGAAGTTGCTTTCTAGTCAGTCTGCCCACACTCACCTTAACTGGAGTTATGCCAACCCCAGGATTTTGCATTTGCCTTTGCTAAATGTCACGTGGCTTCCATTAGCCCTTTCTCTAGTTTATTAAGGTCGCTTTGAACCACAGCACTGGTTTCCACCTCGGATTCTGACACAGTTGCCACACTTGCACTCAGTTCCAGCTTCATTAACCACCTATTAAAGAGAACGCTCAATAGATGCGTTTGCAAAAATTTACTTTAGCCAGAGTTTGTAGCCAATATTTTTGTTCCATTGAACAAAAAGGAAATTTCCAGAGAACACTAAATAATCTCAGCTTAAAAAGAAGTTACCTTGTTTCAAAAAGAAGAAACCACACTGTATAATTTCTGCCTGCCACCTAGGACTGGGGTTTGTTTGATTTAATATATGTATATACATAAACAGAAATTAACTAAATCAAAACTTCGATATAACAATGACCTGAAACTAGAAGTTGATTTCATATACAAGTACCAAAATCACTCTGTAGGTATTCCTGTCCCTGCAATTGCAATTTTTCTTAAGTTTTTAGTTCTCAGTTTCAGATTCTAGATGTAGACTTACTTCTATTCTAAAGTTACAAACACTTAATTTTCTAAAAAGGTAAGGTATCAGAAATTTAAGGTAGTTCATTTCTTCACTGCACTCCATCTTCCCTACATTTCTCCCAATAAAATTCCAAAAGCACAGGAAAGCCATCTGAATTCTGACAAGCCAAAATTAGCTCCTGGAAAAATATGCATTAGAAAAATGCAGGTAAAGAGAAGTTATATTTAAGAAAGCAATAACAAAGCAAACTAAGAATTCATTTGTAATCTTACACAAACAGCTGTCACAAATAAGGCTTTTTGGACCAGCACTCCATTTGTCTGTGGAATGAGCACAACTACTCCAGAGCTGCGCTAATAACTTAAGAATCACCTGGGTTCCATAAAACGGCTCAGGCAATTGAATAACTCGGTATCTTATTTTTACTTACACAAATGCGGAAAGACCAATCGCAATACAGGAAGATGAGAAGCTTAATGGCATCATGAGATGTTCAAGAAAAGAAACAAGCATTTTGTGAAATCAGGAGTAAAATACTTTTAGAAAAATGTCAGGACAGACAATTCTGCAGTCTTTCAGTACAAGCCAGATGCAAGTTTAAATGCAAGACAGACCTGAACTTGAATTAAGACGAAAATTTATTCCTATTTTTACTAGTCATAAGCTAGACCAAAAGTTTCAGATATATACTTATCTATTGAAATACAACATTAATCTAACTTTTCAACTTTTATGTCAACACACTTCGCATTAGGGAGATGAAATGCGGTCAGCACAATCACAAGTTTGGGGCTTGGTTTTTTTTTAGGACTGGGAAGGCGGAAAAAAGTGATGGGAAGCATTTTTAAGTACTTGGAAAGAAAGGAGAAATAGCATTTTCAGCTCTTTGGAACCTGTATCATCCCACCTCCACCCTAGTGATCATCTCTCCTGAAACAAAAGATCATTCATCTGGAGTAGTTCACCTCTGCTCCAGCAGCAAATACACGCTCCATTAAGTGACAACACGCTGCCTTTCTCTCTCTCCCCCTTGGGTTCCACCGCTTGCAGTTAGAAAAGCAAGAATTAATACATTTCCCTTCCACTCTTAGGAAAACTTTTCAATTCAGTTAGCAAGCAAAATGCCCAAAAAAAAGGCACTGCATGACACCTATTAGATGTCTGCCCTGTCAAAATAATCTAACCATTCTGAAAGCACTCCTCTTGTAATTGTTCTGTTTAATGCCAGGAAAACACTTTACCTCCGCACCTTCAAATCAGAAAGGGATCAGAAGGGGATTTTTTAAAACTGTAATTAAGACCAAGAACATTTGATGTCAGTTTGACAGCTCTGAACATTCACCCCAGAAAAACTGAATTACTCAAGTCATATCGTTACCTGTAATTTTGTATCCATATGCAGCCAGCTGTCCAGCCATATATTCACCGTCCGAGTTATTGTGAGAACATCCCCATGTACGAATCCAGATTTTCTGAACACCAGGAATAACGCTGTTTAGGAAAAATTAATGAAAAAGGCAAGTTAAAAGATGAACAAGCCTTTAAGCCCACTGAACAGACTCAACGAACTGTAATTCTTCAAATATAAAATAAGCAACACAAACGGTAACAACTCCAAAACAGCTGAGGAAAAACACTATTACTGTGTGATTTTAGTGTAAAGGGTATTAGGTCTTGCTGGGATAGACTCAGCTTTCTTCACAGTAACCTGTACAGTGTTGTGTTTTGTGTTTGTGACCAAAATATTGTTGATAACACCCTTATGTTTCAGCTATTGTTGAAGTGTGCTTGCTTGTTTCCCACTGTGCTCCATTCCACCACAAGTGGGCTGGAGATGGACAACAGGTCGGGAGGAACGTGAACAGAATAGCTGACCAAAAGGATAATTCATTGCAGATGACATCATGCTCAGCAATAAAAACTGTTGGTTTGATCTTTCCAAAACAGCCATTGTTCTGACACTGGCTGGGCACCCATCTGCCTGTGGGAGGTGGCAAGTGATCGCTTTTGCATCGCTTGGGGTTCTTCCCTACTCTTTCCTTCACTTTAACTGCCTTCATCTCAACCCACAAGTTTTCTCACTTTTCCAATTCTCTCCCTTGTGGTGGAGTCAATCCACAAGCAGCTGGAAAACAGTTAGAAAAGAGTTTCAGAATGGAGAGGATACAAGAGCTGTAGGACAAGAAGAGATTCAGTATACTGTAGTTATGTTAAACCCCAAAAAAACCACACAAATAAGCAAATAGCAAACGAAAACAACAACAACCAAAAAAAAAAAAAAAAACCACCCACCACCCCTCAACTTTCTGAAAATTATCCTACCATGTAACAAGTAACCTTCATGTAACTGCACTGAAATTAGGCCACCAGCAAACAAACTGTGAAGAGTTAAAGTGCAACCTTTTATATTATGACATCCACTGGTTGTAGTTCTCTCCATACAAGCCAGCTTTATAAATTCTTAACTCAGTGGCCACCAGGCTCACAAATATCTGAAAGCACATACCCCAGTCTTTCTGGGTTACAGAAGGAGAATGGCAGACACGCAGCCTGGAGATAGCACACACAATGCCCAAAGAATGAACAAAAAGTTCTGCAAGAAGCTCTCACTGAAATCCCTGGGATAACTGCCAATGAGCTAAAGATGCCAGTACAAGAACACCACACATCCTGGTACACAATGCTTCGCCCTGCCTACATCTTTTTTTTTTTTTTTTTCGCTTCCCCTCCACACTTCTTTTTTTAAAAGATGCTTCCCTTAGCTAGAAATAGAAATTTGTTGATGGAACATAATGATCATTAAGTGTAAACACGATGTATCTAGACTTCCTACTGTCTAAACAACACATGCTCAATGTGCTTTCTTGGGTCAAAAACACAGCCTGTTAGATTCACAGTACCTGAATACTTTGGTGCATGAAGTGCTAGTGTGAAATATCTATAGAGCACCAGTTTAGCTCCACATACACTCCTGGCAAACCGGAGCCAATGCACTTTTAGGAGCATTCAGATAAAAATGCATTGTTATGCTTACAAAATCCCTTTTGAACACTAACGAAAAAACAAAATTTAATTTCCCCACAGGAAATTAGATTCCCATACCTATTTTATTTTCATCTTTAGCATAAAGGGAAATTTTACCCACCAACTTGAAACTAATGGAGGAAGGAAAACAAAAAAAAAACCCAGATCTCAGAAATGCAGTAGAAACTGGAATCAATAGGTGAGTTGACCTATACTCTAATCAATTCCACTGCAGCAGAAAGCTGATTCTGTTCCTGTGGGGAATCTTAAGCAGGAAAAACGCAAAGATACGTTCCATGGTTATTCCATGCTATTTCCACTGAAATAAAACAGCAAGTTCAAAAGAAGTTTCACCGTTTCACTTGCAGGACGTACACACAAAAAGTACA
>NW_020955885.1:97612-101851 GCF_003031625.1 Empidonax traillii
TCTCAGAAATGCAGTAGAAACTGGAATCAATAGGTGAGTTGACCTATACTCTAATCAATTCCACTGCAGCAGAAAGCTGATTCTGTTCCTGTGGGGAATCTTAAGCAGGAAAAACGCAAAGATACGTTCCATGGTTATTCCATGCTATTTCCACTGAAATAAAACAGCAAGTTCAAAAGAAGTTTCACCGTTTCACTTGCAGGACGTACACACAAAAAGTACAGCCTCTGGAAATCCCAGGTTCGAGGACAAGCAAGGAAGATGTTACCTTTGTTAAAGAGGACCGGGTCAGGGAATACTCCAGCAAACTGGGCGTGCATAAGTCCCTGGGCACTGACAGAATGCATCCACAAGGGAAACGTGGATGTACTGGAGACAGTCCAACAAAGGGCCATTAAGGAACTGGAACATGTCTCATACGAGGCAAGGCTGAGAGTGCTGGGACTGTTCTGCCTGGAGAAGGCCCAGAGAGATCTCACCAAAGTATATAAATACCCGAAGGAAGAATGTAAAGAAGGCAGAGCAAGATTCCTTTCAGTGGTACACAGTGACAGGACCAGAGGCAACAGGCACAAACTGAAACACAGGCAGTCCCCTCTGAACATCTGGAAATGCCTTTTTCACTTTAAGAACTTCACTTTATGACCAGCAGCTGGCACAAGTTAACCAGGGAGGTTGCAGAATCTCCATCCCTGGAGATATCCAAAAACTATCTTGTCCAAAAGCCAGTCCTGACCAACTGGTTCTTGGTGGCCCTGCTCGGGCAGGGGGTTTGGACAAGATGACCTTCCAACCTCAACCCTTTTGCAGTGCCCAGGATTTTGTTCTTATTTCTCATTAGAGATGTCAAAAGGCTATTCCAGGACTGCAATTTGAAGAGCTCAGCTTCTATTTAAGTAAGTAAGATGAAGCAGACAGTTTTTCAGAAATTTTTTAACATATAAAAGTGTAACAGAAACCATTTTTCCAGTCTGATTATTCCACTCATCAACATCTCAGTGATAACAGAAAATTTGCCTAGGAAAATAAATTTGCTTAGGACTTATTACTTATTCTCCCTACATTTTATAAAGACTATTCTGCTCATTTTTTTATCCTCTGTTCAGATTTATGAGATAGTGAGAACTTTCACCTTATTTTTAGAAGCTGACAGCACGTACAAGCTGCAAGAAAAGTAACAAGATAGGGTCGATGCAAGACTTTACCTGTCACTTGGGGGATCATCTTCTGTCTGAACACTTTTTTGTGAACTGCGTTTTCGCACTTTTGGAAAAACATTCCTTCTCACAAACTGCCGGTCGTGGGGTTTCACATCTTCTGCTGAGACAATGTCTTCAATATCCTCAAGCACTGAATCACAGGCAGCAGGCATCTTCAAGAAGCGTTAGACAAGGCAGGCATTAGCAAGTATTTGAATACAACCCCAAGGCCCAATATCTACTGCATATAATAATGAGTTCATATTATGTGTTGGATATGCTTCTGCTCACATCACAGAAGAAGAAGGAAAAATACAGAATTTAAGCTCCTGCTTCAGAGGCTGTTCTGGCTCTTTTTATTTGTGTGCTGAAAACAGGTGCATAGTATTTCTTGAAGACAATATGTCTTCACAGTCTTTACGAAAACAAACCAAACTGTTTCTAGAACTCCTGATCCCTCAGGTTTTTCATCTGAACTACTTCAGATTCATCAGGGCAGGAAAACAAAAATTTCTATCTTCAGGTACAAGATGTTAAACCTAGCCAACATAAAATAAACAGATTATAATACAGCTAGTATAATATACTAAAAGATCACTAGAATCTAATTATATTTTCCACAAGGAAGTAAATACATATGCATATATATCCTCCCAGCAGATGTCAAGATCCAGATTAGTTTTCAGGAACTTGAAAAAAAAAATTATTTGCTAAAAGAGCCTATAAAAAAGTTAATTACACATCTCATACTGTGCTGTGTGTAACTAACTCTTAATTAGAATATAGTCTGATGTATCATTGGAAACTTGGGTTTTTATGTATCTCAGCAGTTTACAAAGGAAATTATGCAAGGGCATTTCACAGAGTTTACTAACTGACAGGGAAGAACAAAACAAACAAGGCCTCAATTTCTTTAAACCCAGATTTCAGGAACAGGAGATTTGCTACTGGCATAAAGATATTTCCAGATGTTGCAAATGAATTATGGTAGAATGTAAGAAGTTAAACAGCTTTCCATTTTGTGTCCTTCAGTCAATCTTTCAAAATATACTTCAAAATAAAACTTCATGCAACAAGAATCATTAACATGTGTGTAGAAGGATGTCACAGAGAGGATACACCTGCCACAGCTATTTAAGCATAGTTTAAATTTTAAGCTATTTAAGCATTTAGCTTAAATTCATCTAGATAAAAAATCTCAGGATCCATAAAATAATGCAGCAAAGGATGAAAAAAAATAAATAGCTGTGAAAAGTCCAGCTATGAAGAGTATGAGGGAGAGGTGACATCTCTTACACTATTTTATACCAGTGACAGGAGGTACAAATAGGTAATATTAACAACAATACATGGGAGGGAACAAAAGTTTTAATTTGTTGTTCTTTTCTCTCTTCCAGAAAAATATCCAATATAATGGAGCAGCTGGCAAAGCAAATAAGCTCAGCTTATTCCAGTGGCCCACAAAAGAAAGAACACAGCCAAACTAAAACTCCTACCTTTTTAAGCAAGGTCTAAATCCTCCTGGATAGGAATCCTGTGGGGGGAAAAAACAAAAAAAAAAAAAGAAAAAAAGAAAAGAAAAACAGACATGGCATGAAGGAGCAAAAGTAGAAGACAGAAAACCATCAGTTCATGTCATTGTCCAAGAAGCATCTGTCCTCCCTTTGCAGAAATATGTTTCCTGCTCAGTGTGACCTCATCTGACTGGCAACACACGCTGTCTGGCTGGCAAGGTGGGAAAAGGAGTTGCATTTTCCCCATCCCCAGAGCAGAGGTACTGATCTTTTTGTCCTTCTTTTATTTTTATCTTTGTCCAAGTCACATGTCTCTAAGTTATCTCAGACCTTCTCCAGATTTCAGTCTTCAATCGGGAGTTTAATATTTTGAATGAATGAAAGAAAGAAAGAAAGGAAATTAACAGTAAATATTAGGTGAAGCCATCCACAACTTTTTTTTTCAATTACAAACACTGCAAAGTCGTTTTAAAATAGATAACTTGATGTCTGCACTAGTTCAATACACAAGGAAGAAGTAAATAAATAAATAATTAAATACAGATTCCCGCAGCTATTCCGACAGATTGACTGAAATCAGAGGCAAAAACAAAACTAGAAGTTAGTGGATTCTTCTCACAGTGCCAAGCTGCACCTACAGAACTTCACATTTCTCTTTAACAAAATGAATGCTAGTAAATAAAAAAATTAAAAATAAATAAATAATAAAAAAACCCCCACATCACAATAAAAGCGGGTTTAACGCCTTGACACAAATAGAACTCCCCTTGCACCAGCCTGTTTCGGTCACCCCTGCTCAACCTCCTTGCACATACCACGGGAAACATTTCCACACAGAGAACGGTTCCATCCAGGGGGAAGAGGACGCTGCTCTTTTCCCTCTATTGACCCACAGGTGCCTCCGGTAAAGCCCGGGGATGAAATCCCGGGTCAGGAGAAAACCGCAGCGTTAATACACAGCGACACCAAGCATTACATATATTTTCGTACACACGTGTACGCGTGTATATGAGTGTGCGTAGGTACACAGGCACAACCACCCAGACGGGCCCACCCCGATCTCCCAGGGAAAGGCCGGGCAAGGAGCAGCCCGGGGGCGAGGGTCAGCCGCCTGGGAAGGGCAAAGCGAGAAGGAGAAGGCGGGGAGGGAGAAGGAGGAGAGGGAAAAGGGAGAGATCCCCCCCCCGCCCGGCCCCGGCCCCGGGCCCGGGCCCGCCGCTCACCCCCTGCTCTCCCGGGCTCCGCCATCGCGCCCCGCCCACGCCGCCACGCGCGCGCACCGGCGCCAGGACGGCGGCCGGCGGAGGACACAACAGCGCGGCGGGCGAGGCGACGCCGCTTCGCCACAAGGGCAGCGCCGTCCCCAACCCCTGGAGGCGCCCACCTCTGCTTTAATTGGGAAATTAGCAGCGCGTATCCAGTTAAACCGGCCGGCATCCTGATGTGTCTGATCCAGATGAGTGATGAGCTATTCACTCCTCTTCTGGCCGCAAGGCTTTTTTTTTTTTTCTTCCTTTTTCTTTTTT
>NW_020955885.1:101872-105936 GCF_003031625.1 Empidonax traillii
TCTCAGAAATGCAGTAGAAACTGGAATCAATAGGTGAGTTGACCTATACTCTAATCAATTCCACTGCAGCAGAAAGCTGATTCTGTTCCTGTGGGGAATCTTAAGCAGGAAAAACGCAAAGATACGTTCCATGGTTATTCCATGCTATTTCCACTGAAATAAAACAGCAAGTTCAAAAGAAGTTTCACCATTTCACTTGCAGGACGTACACACAAAAAGTACAGCCTCTGGAAATCCCAGGTTCAAGGACAAGCAAGGAAGATGTTACCTTTGTTAAAGAGGACCGGGTCAGGGAATACTCCAGCAAACTGGGCGTGCATAAGTCCCTGGGCACTGACAGAATGCATCCACAAGGGAAACATGGATGTACTGGAGACAGTCCAACAAAAGGCCATTAAGGAACTGGAACATGTCTCATATGAGGCAAGGCTGAGAGTGCTGGGACTGTTCTGCCTGGAGAAGGCCCAGAGAGATCTCACCAAAGTATATAAATACCCGAAGGAAGAATGTAAAGAAGGCAGAGCAAGATTCCTTTCAGCGGTGCACAGTGACAGGACCAGAGGCAACAGGCACAAACTGAAACACAGGCAGTCCCCTCTGAACATCTGGAAATGCCTTTTTCACTTTAAGAACTTCACTTTATGACCAGCAACTGGCACAAGTTAACCAGGGAGGTTGCAGAATCTCCATCCCTGGAGATATCCAAGAACTATCTTGTCCAAAAGCCAGTCCTGACCAACTGGTTCTTGGTGGCCCTGCTCGGGCAGGGGGTTTGGACAAGATGACCTTCCAACCTCAACCCTTTTGCAGCACAGAAAATTTGCCTAGGAAAATAAATTTGCTTAGGACTTATTACTTATTCTCCCTACATTTTATAAAGACTATTCTGCTCATTTTTTTATCCTCTGTTCAGATTTATGAGATAGTGAGAACTTTCACCTTATTTTTAGAAGCTGACAGTACGTACAAGCTGCAAGAAAAGTAACACGATAGGGTCGATGCAAGACTTTACCTGTCACTTGGGGGATCATCTTCTGTCTGAACACTTTTTTGTGAACTGCGTTTTCGCACTTTTGGAAAAACATTCCTTCTCACAAACTGCCGGTCGTGGGGTTTCACATCTTCTGCTGAGACAATGTCTTCAATATCCTCAAGCACTGAATCACAGGCAGCAGGCATCTTCAAGAAGCGTTAGACAAGGCAGGCATTAGCAAGTATTTGAATACAACCCCAAGGCCCAGTATCTACTGCATATAATAATGAGTTCATATTATGTGTTGGATATGCTTCTGCTCACATCACAGAAGAAGAAGGAAAAATACAGAATTTAAGCTCCTGCTTCAGAGGCTGTTCTGGCTCTTTTTATTTGTGTGCTGAAAACAGGTGCATGGTATTTCCTGAAGACAATATGTCTTCACAGTCTTTATGAAAACAAACCAAACTGTTTCTAGAACTCCTGATCCCTCAGGTTTTTCATCTGAACTACTTCATTCATCAGGGCAGGAAAATAAAAATTTCTATCTTCAGGTACAAGATGTTAAACCTAGCCAACATAAAATAAACAGATTATAATACAGCTAGTATAATATACTAAAAGATCACTAGAATCTAATTATATTTTCCACAAGGAAGTAAATACATAAGCGTATATATCCTCCCAGCAGATGTCAAGATTCAGATTAGTTTTCAGGAACTTGAAAAAAAAATTATTTGCTAAAAGAGCCTATAAAAAAGTTAATTACACATCTCATACTGTGCTGTGTGTAACTAACTCTTAATTAGAATATAGTCTGATGCATCATTGGAAACTTGGGTTTTTATGTATCTCAACAGTTTACAAAGGAAATTATGCAAGGGCATTTCACAGAGTTTACTAACTGACAGTGAAGAACAAAACAAATAAGGCCTCAATTTCTTTAAACCCAGATTTCAGGAACAGGAGATTCGCTACTGGCATAAAGATATTTCCAGATGTTGCAAATGAATTATGGTAGAATGTAAGAAGTTAAACAGCTTTCCATTTTGTGTCCTTCAGTCAATCTTTCAAAATATACTTCAAAATAAAACTTCATGTAACGTGAATCATTAACATGTGTGTAGAAGGATGTCACAGAGAGGATACACCTGCCACAGCTATTTAAGCATAGTTTAAATTTTAAGCTATTTAAGCATTTAGCTTAAATTCATCTAGATAAAAAATCTCAGGATCCATAAAATAATGCAGCAAAGGATGAAAAAAAATAAATAGCTGTGAAAAGTCCAGCTATGAAGAGTATGAGGGAGAGGTGACATCTCTTACACTATTTTATACCAGTGACAGGAGGTACAAATAGGTAATATTAACAACAATACATGGGAGGGAACAAAAGTTTTAATTTGTTGTTCTTTTCTCTCTTCCAGAAAAATATCCAATATAATGGAGCATCTGGCAAAGCAAATAAGCTCAGCTTATTCCAGTGGCCCACAAAAGAAAGAACACAGCCAAACTAAAACTCCTACCTTTTTAAGCAAGGTCTAAATCCTCCTGGATAGGAATCCTGTGGGGGGGAAAAACAAAAAAAAAAGAAAAGAAAAACAGACATGGCATGAAGGAGCAAAACCAGAAGACAGAAAACCATCAGTTCATGTCATTGTCCAAGAAGCATCTGTCCTCCCTTTGCAGAAATATGTTTCCTGCTCAGTGTGACCTCATCTGACTGGCAACACACGCTGTCTGGCTGGCAAGGTGGGAAAAGGAGTTGCATTTTCCCCATCCCCAGAGCAGAGGTACTGATCTTTTTGTCCTTCTTTTATTTTTATTTTTGTCCAAGTCACATGTCTCTAAGTTATCTCAGACCTTCTCCAGACTTCAGTCTTCAATCGGGAGTTTAATATTTTGAATGAATGAAAGAAAGAAAGAAAGGAGATTAACAGTAAATATTAGGTGAAGCCATCCACAACTTTTTTTTTTTCAATTACAAACACTGCAAAGTCGTTTTAAAATAGATAACTTGATGTCTGCACTAGTTCAATACACAAGGAAGAAGCAAATAAATAAATAATTAAATACAGATTCCCGCAGCTATTCCGACAGATTGACTGAAATCAGAGGCAAAAACAAAACTAGAAGTTAGTGGGTTCTTCTCACAGTGCCAAGCTGCACCTACAGAACTTCACATTTCTCTTTAACAAAATGAATGCTAGTAAATAAAAAAATTAAAAATAAATAAATAATAAAAAAACCCCCACATCACAATAAAAGCGGGTTTAACGCCTTGACACAAATAGAACTCCCCTTGCACCAGCCTGTTTCGGTCACCCCTGCTCAACCTCCTTGCACATACCACGGGAAACATTTCCACACAGAGAACGGTTCCATCCAGGGGGAAGAGGACGCTGCTCTTTTCCCTCTATTGACCCACAGGTGCCTCCGGTAAAGCCCGGGAATGAAATCCCGGGTCAGGAGAAAACCGCAGCGTTAATACACAGCGACACCAAGCATTACATATATTTTCGTACACACGTGTACGCGTGTATATGAGTGTGCGTAGGTACACAGGCACAACCACCCAGACGGGCCCACCCAGAGCTCCCAGGGAAAGGCCGGGCAAGGAGCAGCCCGGGGGCGAGGGTCAGCCGCCTGGGAAGGGCAAAGCGAGAAGGAGAAGGCGGGGAGGGAGAAGGAGGAGAGGGAAAAGGGAGAGATCCCCCCCCCGCCCGGCCCCGGGCCCGCCGCTCACCCCCTGCTCTCCCGGGCTCCGCCATCGCGCCCCGCCCGCGCCGCCACGCGCGCGCACCGGCGCCACGACGGCGGCCGGCGGGGGACACAACAGCGCGGCGGGCGAGGCGACGCCGCTTCGCCACAAAGGCAGCGCCGTCCCCAACCCCTGGAGGCGCCCACCTCTGCTTTAATTGGGAAATTAGCAGCGCGTATCCAGTTAAACCGGCCGGCATCCTGATGTGTCTGATCCAGATGAGTGATGAGCTATTCACTCCTCTTCTGGCCGCAAGGCTTTTTTTTTTTTTTTTTTTTTCTTTTTTTTTTTTTTTTTTTTTTTTTTTTTTTTTTTTTTTTTTTTTTTTTT
>NW_020955885.1:106705-151730 GCF_003031625.1 Empidonax traillii
TTTATCTTTATATTTAATCGTTAGTTTCCTCAAAATACAACACTAGTGAGTAGCTACTCTTCTGAAGAGTCTGCAAGATACTGACATTACATATAAAAATATTTAATATGAGGTGGTTAAAGTATCTGGCATTGTTTTCGTCCGATTTCGGGCTAATAACAACTTTTCTGACTGATATTTAGGAAGCTGATAGTGACACAAGCACACCAAGTGTCCTTGGTGATCACAGTGTTATAGAGTATGAGCATAATATTATTGCCTCATTATTATTATACACAGGTAGCCTAAAAAGATTGTTTACGTTGTATCGTTAACACACCTGTTTTATTTTGAGATAGCCAGCTTTGGGGTGACAAAGTCACCATTTCTTGTAATAGCAGATTATAGTATCCCTCAAACTGGAGGGAAAGTGAATGAAAGCCCCGAGCATACTCCAGAATAGGTTTACTGGTCTGCTCGCTGATAAAACATGAAAAAATTCTGCTTATGAATATCACTTCCCTCTCCTTTTACTTAAAAACTAGTGATTGTTTTATGCCATGCTTATCTGACAATGCTCACAGGCAACAAAAAAAAAAAAAAAAAGGAAAGAAAAGAAAACAATGAGAACAAAGTAACAGGAACAATTTGAAGAGTGGAACGGGGACAGAAAGAAATAAGCAATTCATTTAAATTGGCCTTTAAGAATAAATCATTTGGAATAGGACTGAGCACTATTAATATCACCGTGGCTTCATGATAGAGTCATTGTTACAGCTTAAGATATATTTGCCTGTGGGACTGGTCTTTATGTAAGCACACAAGTACTTTTCAGAGATACTCTCAGTGAGACACAGTGTGATGTGTAATTTGTTATTTTTGTGGCACTTTTAGCCCAGAGGAGAATGGAGGAAAACATTTCAACAGCAGTGGTCAGGCTAATCTATTTCAGGCATTGTCCTACACACTGTAAGAAGTCCTTACTATGTCAGTAAGTAATTATGCCTATATAACCAATCAGTATTTTAACTGCTTCCTACTGAGGTTAGCAACTCTCTTAATTTTTTTTTTTCTTTTCAGCTTCCCATATTCAAAGTGTTTCACATGCAGTCCTTAAATTCAACTTCTCTATCCTGGGAGCATCACACTGCACTACCTCACAGTTGTTCTAACTAGCCAAGTGTTACCTCTCTGATTAAGTGAAACTGGGAAGACACCAGTGCTGGTTTATGGTTGACTAAAAGAGCAAAGCACAGATGGCCTGTGAGACATAACCAAAAATCTCCAAATGGCCAAGACTGACAAACACTGCTCATCAAGGGTAGGCAGTGATCTCTAACAGCAGCTCCCAGGCAGGAATAACCCATGAGTCCCATACCTAGTGACCTAATTAGGCCCCGCTGATCAGCTTCAGCGTGATCCAGCAGAGGCTTTACTTTGTCCCACTGCCAAGAATTCATAATGTCAAGCAGCCCTCGTGCCAGCACAGTTCTGTTCAGTCCTAGGATGTAGCCACAACGTGGACGGCACCCTTCCAGTGCTTTTGAAGCTCACAAATCTAAATTACTCTGTAGGATATTCATAGTAACAAATAAAGCTCCGTGCAGCCTGAAAGTAGCACAGCAGGTAGAAAAGAAAGTAGATGATTCCCTGCTACCTCCTGATCACAGGAAGAAAGTTTATCTATACCTACCTGGGAAAACTGCTTTTTTTAAGTGACAGTGGCTGGCAGTTCAGCTCCCAGGAGTGGCCTTCTATAGGCTGGCATGTTCCAGTTCCCTGAATGTCCAAGGAACAGCATTAGAATTCATCTTTCCAAGCCACCAGCATACCTTACTTCCTGCTCTTCAGGGGTGGTAGAATCGAAGACAGCAGCCTTGGGCTGGGGTACCATCTTAAGTCATTACAGGTTTTGCAAGAGTAGGTAGTTGGAAAATACAAAAACTACTAGGAAAATAAAATCCAAATCTCAAATTTAGCTCATGGTTGGTTGGAGATGCATTCTTAGCAGTTTTAGAGCAGGTCAACTACAATCTTAAGGGAAGGGAAACAGCCAGGGAGGTGAGGGCTCAATTTTTATTTGGCAGCCTTCTCCTCTGATAACTAGCATGCAGTTCTGGGACAAAATAAGTGAGAAGGTACTGAGGAAAAAATGGAAAGTCCTAAAATAGATACAAGAAATCAGATTTTTTTCCCCCCTCTATTCTTGGAATTTAGAAGAATCTGGCTGGTCATCCGTGAACAACATTCAGCACCACACAGAATTGGTAACAATCCATTTTTGTCTGTTATATGTGAAACTTTCTCCCTGTCAAGTTTTCCAGCAAAAACAGAGGGTTAAGAAACTCCCCAGAACTTAATAAAGGCTAAGCATTCTACTGATCATTGCTTAGCTGCAGAATAATACCCAGGCAGCTCTTGCTGCTGCAAGAAAAGCAGAACGGGGAGATGGATTCTACTTGTTAATGCTTTGGTTGTTAATATCACTCCACTGACTTTGGTATACCAGCTCTTGGTTCCCTTCCTCCTGAGAACTGTGGAATCCAGGAACACTGATGGCATTGTGCATTCACTGGGAATGCAGGGGAAATATATACAGGGAAATACATACAGAGGAAAAGAGAAAGACAGATACAGCTGAATTTGATGCTTGTGAACACGTAGCTGTATCTCATGCTACAAGATGTACCTTACATTTCTACTTTCTTTCTACAACAAAATTGCTCATGTTTGCATCGAGATCATGATGTAATTTACTCTTTCAGGTGTAAGAAAGAATAGAAAGTGATGGTGTCTTGATGGTCACTTGTAGGTAGATGAATTCTTACTGTAGGTTCAAGAGCACGAACCCCCTTTTTTCCCTCTTTTTTAACTCCTTTCCTGTGTGTAAAGGAGTAAATAGTTGCCTGTCATTCAGACCAGTCAAGCATAACTGCACTGATGTGATTTAATCCTAGAATAACACAATTTCTGTAAAGTTTGCAAGAAGTCTGTTTCTAATTCATATGGGAGGAGAGGGGATAAATAAAAATAAATCTGTGTTATCCCAACCTTTGGATTTCCTACTGTGTCTCTTTACATGTGTCTTTTATTCTTGTTTCACTCTAGCTTAAAAAACCCTGATGAACTTATTGTTGGCATAGTAAAAACCAGGATTGAGGCTATCTGGTGTCAAATGAGTGTGTGCACTAATAATGAAAATAGGAATAGGTTTCAAGAAACAGCATGATAGGCACCAAGAGTAAGAGGAATTTAAATAGGTGTACACAAATCTAAACTCTTTAAAAAATTCCTTTTTATTGATTCATTACCATACAAAATTTATTCAAATTACATCCATTTGAAGTGGTAAGATCACAGCTAGAGAACAGGTCACCCTTTAATAAATCTATTTACAAAACTCACCATAAAAGCTATTTTTGTTGGGTTTTTTTTTCTTTTTGTTTTTTTACAGTATTTTACAGGTTTGTGGTTTTGTTTGTTTTTTTTTTTAACTAGCATACAACGCAAAGCTAAATTAGATTAGTATTTCATTTGTACAAAAAAAAAAAAAAAGATGGTCTGCATTAGTCTTCATTTTCTCTTCCCTCGCAAAAGTGCCCCTTTGTCTCGCAAAATCTTCATGCTCACACAACTTTTACTTTCCTCTTCCACAAGACAAAAACTTTAAATACTACAATTTTATTTACAGATCCACATCTAAAAAAACTCTTAAAAAATTACAAACCAGCTAGAAAATATTCTGGCAGTGTTTACAAATTAATTCTATTGTACAAAACTGCTAGATAACTAAAGTGTGAGTTGAGAACATATATCAAATTAAATACAACTGCTGAATGATCTATGCAAACATTTGTACATATAAACACACACTTAACACTGTTTAACAGTTCTTTATGTGTTGCCCTTTATACATTTGTTATATTCCAAAACTCACACAGTCATACAGTTTTCTTATTAGTACTGTGACTTCTTGCCTTTTCGTGTGTGAGCTTTCATAGCAGCAACTCAACGGTACCAGAAAACCTGCATACATAATATTCTACTACAGTACAAATAGTACTAATTTTCTGAGTATGTCAGATAAGCACAACAGTAATGCAAACAAAAGGATTATATGGGCATCATCTAATCAACATTACATTAATTTAGCCCAGAACATGGCAAAATATTTTACACTCAAGGAAAAACAAAAAAAAAAATTATTTAAGACTTCTTAGAATTCCTCTGACGTTCAAAAAATAAATATTGGTACTATACTATACTAGCAAAGATCTTCAAAAAATAAATGCAATTCAGTTGATGTGGTACTTACAGTTATGTACTTTGGAAAAAAATTAGTTCCATTTTGCTGGCAAAGAGAATTATAAAAAGCTGTAAGCAGAGGAAGCTAACCCACTGAGATAAATATGATATATATTGAACAAACAAAGCTTGGCATAAGTGTTTTCCATAGAGGGAAAAACCCACAGTGCATCTCTAGTAGGCACTTAACATGAAGCCCCACTTAGTACCACAAAAATTCATGTACCAGTTCTAATGCACACTGGGGGCAGTAAAATTCAACTGTGCATCTTCGTTCTAGTTTAAAAAAAAAACAACCAACAAAATCTACTTTCACACACACACACGCACGCACAAGCATTTTTAAAAATCTCTGATTACTACAAGAAGTGGCAGAACTTTATACTTTTCAATATTTGCAATATACACTACATTTACAGTGTATTTTTTTTGTTTTATTAAAAGCTTTTAAGGACATAAGTATTTGACCTCATAATGAGACATATACACAGCTCAAAGTGAGCATTATGACAGCAATTTAAACATTCCCACAAGTAGCTGAAGAATCCCATTTCACTCTTTTGCATTACTTCATATATACGTTCACTGCATGTACAATCCATGTTGTGACACTCAAAAGACATGCGTTCTCTGCAGAAGGCACGACCTGAAATACTATTATAAAATTGTTATTGAGGACTAAACCAGTTCATTGAGCCCTTCTCCATAAGCCCACTTGTCACAGTAAGCAGAGACTGGGGGGAGTGTGAAGACAAAACATTTACGGTCACCTGCTTGCACCTGCTGACTCGCAAGGCACTGGAGCTCAGGGTCAAGGAGAAGGCTTTGCTGTAAAGGCCTTCACTTCTTGTCTATAGCATTTTAGGGAGTATTCAATTAAAATATCAGCACTGTTCAAGAGCCTGGTTTATTTAATAATGCTATTTTATGGTAGAGTGGAGGACAACTCCAAATGATGGCAGGTTTTTCGATTCCATTAAAAACATGGTTTGGATACGGACAGCATTTAAGACAATCAGCTGTATATAAATTCATCCACCAATGAAGGAAGCTTCTCTAAATCATAAGCATCAAAGAGGTCACTGATGCCTTCTTCATCCCCAAGGCTCAGCAAATAATCTTCCTGAAGCAGAGGAGGCAGCAAATTCACAAATGGTCCTTCAAAGTTTGAGGGAATTTGGTCCTCGGTCTGCTGTAAAAGGTTGGCTGGAGAAGCCAATGGAGAGATGGTTGCCATATTTACTGAGCAGTCACCTTGTCCTGAGTTAGCAGAAGCCACTTCTGTAAGAGGAAGGAGAGAAAAAATAAAAGGTATCATCTTTAATCTCAGTAGAAATATAAAAATTTCTATCAAACCACCACAAAATAGCCACTACATAAAGGACCTTTCATAAAGCCTCATTTCAAGAAAAAAAAAAAAAACTGGCCTCTCTAAAATTTCTAGCTTGTTTTTGATATGTTACAAAGGGCTTCTCAAAAATTATAATTTTGCTATCATCTCTGATTCTTCTATTAAAAATTATTTTACAAGATTTAAACAACTACAGGGGGAATAAATCAAGCATAGTGAGATGTCTATTTTTCAGTGGCATCTATAGTCAAAAGTGAAAACTTTCTAGGCAACAGATGTCTTCAGTGATAGAGTGCAGCTGCATATACACAAGCACAGAGATTTCTGCCTCTTGTGTTGAGGTGAACCTTTACTGCTACTGTCCTATTTGAAAAAGCAAAAGGAACAAAATTGTTTTTTTCTTCAATATTGCATAAACTTTGGTTACACGTGATATACAAATAGGAAGCTTACTTTAAACAACCGATGTAGAGAAAATCTTATTTCCCGCCACATAGACCAGAAATGCACAATGAAACATCACTTCTTAGAAAAATAAAGCCAAAAAATCAGAGTTGGATAGCTAACATTCAATATGAAACCTTGAATATAAGCTTGAAGGAAGGCCTTTGGTATTACAAAGAAATAATTTTACCTTTGGAAATGGATTTGGAAATATTTCCGTTGTGGTCCTGACTATAGGTTTTCATTGGACTGAGGGCATCGTTTTCCTCTGGGCACAGATAAACTTCAATAGGTCCTTGAGTACTAGACAAATGTATCAATGCACTCTGCTAACAAAACAAAGATCAGTAAGGTGTTATAACAATGAACACAACAGAATACTGATGATACTGAATAAATTCTTGCTGGGGTGTCAGTGTTTGAATATGTTTTTTACTAATTAAAAAAGAACCTGAAAAGAACTCCAAGCCTTTTTTTTCCACAATGTGAAAGATTAGGCTGATGTATCTTGTAGACTAGAAGACAAAATAAAAGATTTTTCCACTGTCTATAGTGCACAAATCTCAAAAGGCCACCATTCTGTGTGGTGTATCATAATAAGGGACTTTTACAGGATTGAACTCCTAACTTTTTTTTTTTACAACCACAATAACCTGGAGCATTCTGATGGAATGGAACTGTGGGATGCGAGTCATAGGTTTTATTATTATTCATAACAATAATATTGGATGTATTTGTGTAAATGTTTCTGCTTTAAAAGGATGCCAAAACATCTTTCCTACTCCCCCAAAAGCCTTCAGCACTTATTCATACTGAACTCAAACATTTATATGCAAGTTCACCTATTTATCAGGAAACATTTCCAACCAACAGTAGAACGCCCAAACCAGATGCCTTTTCTTCACCCAAAATTATTTAAGTCCTTCTGCCCCCTGAAGGCAGTGATTTTGATGGTGGTTCTGAATAACAGATCTGCTAATTCCTCGCAGAAATGTTTTTTCTTACCTTTTGCACATTGATTCAATAAACCAACACGGCACGCCTAGGCATAGAAAACCTGCAAAGCTGCTCTTTGTGTTGCGATGGAAAATCATAAATTACTCTAGTTACAAATAAACCTGCTCCTGGTGTTTTGCACTAATAGTTTTCTAAAAAAGCATGGACACGGGCATTATATACCTCTTCGAAGACTTGTTTCAAATACATCTTATTGTGCCCTTTGACAAAAATGCTCCTCGTGTTATTTGTGTTCTGACAGTTATGTAACATAATAGACAGCATTTACAAACACAGAGAACACCAACTGAACAGGGATTCCCTGGGGCAGAGAAAACAGTTAAGAGTACTTAGGGCAATGCTATAGATAATTAGAAAAAAGGAGATGGGAAGAGCAGGAGTTGGAGAAAGGTACTCTTGAGTGACTGAGGTACGAAAAAAAAAGACACTGAAATGTAACTGCAAATGACAGAAAGAAATAGGACTTTACTGCCTGAAGCTGAATATTAAATTAGTGAGTTGGGTAGAGAGGATAAGGGAGGTCTAAGCACTAATTTTAATGATTGTGTGTATCTCTCTCTGCCTGCCTGATTTCACTGAATTAAAAATCAAAGCATAACGCCCAGGGGAAGGAAACAGGAAAGCAAGCAATGATAACAGTATATATTTATGGATGCTGATAAAAGATATCCTTTCCCCATTGCAGCAAAATGATTTATTCTTCCTAAACCTGCACCTAGGTTCAAAGGGGAAATTAAGGACAAAGGTAGAAAACAAACAAACAAACAAACAAGCAAAAAAGGATGGAAAACATCATGGGTCTAAGCAAGTGCAGAATAATTTTAGGAAAAGAAGTGACAAGGAATCAATCTGGAGTCTGCTGAGTCTCAGTAGGTATCACTGAGTTCACCGGCCCAGTGGCAGGGATGAAGGAATAACACAGAGAGGTATGAACACAACACAGTGGTGTTTGGGGAGTTAGCCCCATCTCTAGTTGCTCCTCGAGTGAAGAAATGAGGTACATTTTTTGAATCTCTAAACCAGCGGCTTGTGAAGCTTATTCATGTTTGCCCAACGTATTTGGGTCTGTCTCATCGAGTGAGAATTAAAATAAGTGCCAATCAATAAAGCAAAGATGATGATGGAAGAAGGAAGGGCAAGAGTGCATTCTAGGAGTAAAGCACAAGTTTCTACAGTAACTTTAATACTTCAGAAAAGAAAATCTTACATTAAAACATACATGTCAATAAATTAGGATATCAGTAATATGAGTCATCAGGATGCTTAAGGCATTGAGTTATCCATGAACTTTTTAACTAAAACAACAAAGCTGAATTTCCTAAGATTTTAAATGGTTACAAACCAAGGAAATTTCACTTGTCAAGAAAGAGCTTTTCTTTATATAAAGTATGGCAAAAGAAAACGTCTGTAAATAGAGTGGATTACTCTGAAAAAACCTGGAAGTGAATGAAAAGGCTGACTGCCCTGTGTAAAATGATTTTTAAAGTTTACCCTTCTTTTTTTAAAGAAACATCTCTGAATTTTGTAAGGAAGATGAATATAGGATGGTACGTCTGGGTGTCAAATCCCACAGTAAGACTCAGAACACGCTTCATCTATAGAAAAATTATATATAACCTGGCAGACAAGTCCAGGTTCTCCTTACCTCCACTGGGTCAGGCACTTCAAGTCTTGTTTCTGGAGGAGCTTTCACAACTATAACAGTTTGGTCTTTAAGGCCACTAATTTTTCGAATATCTTGATACGTCACATAAGCTAATGTAATAACCGTTAAGGAACTTTCCAACCCAGACTACAATACATTCAGACAATTAGAAGAGGCAGAAGTCTTTGAATTATTTTCCCATTTCCTCATAGCTACATTGTTGTTAGCCCAAGGTCTTCCGTTCTCTACCCCTGTGATTGCCGTGACACCCTGTGATGTAAGAGCTGGGGCCACTACTAAGTGAACAAAAGGGATTCTCCAGGCTAAAGTGCCTCCCTCCTCCTTTACACGGGTGAAACTACACAAGCTAAAGCTCGACAATCTGAAATTACTCACAGACTGCATGATGCAAAAGTTCTTATGCACTTGCTGGCAAAGTGAGGAGAACTGAAAAATCACAGAAAAAACGCACAGGAATTCAAGATGTGTGCTACGGAAGCGCATACGCAATA
The DNA here is from genome assembly GCF_003031625.1 of Empidonax traillii. Lineage (NCBI taxonomy): Eukaryota > Metazoa > Chordata > Aves > Passeriformes > Tyrannidae > Empidonax > Empidonax traillii. The sequence continues at coordinate 115,959 of NW_020955885.1, forward strand.
TCACCACAACATAAAATGGTTTGGGTTGGAAGAGGCCTTAAAGATCCTTCAGTGCCAACCCCTCTGCCACCAGACCAAGTTGATCAGAGCCCCATTTAACCTGGCCTTGAAACATTTCCAGGGATGGGGCATCCACAGCTTCTCAGGCAACCTGCTCCAGTGCCTCACCACACCCTCAGTAAAGGATTTCTTCCTAATATCTCATCTAAACCAACACTCTTTCAGGGAAAGCCATTCCCCCTTGTCCTGTCACTATACACCCTTGGAAAAAGTCCCTCTCCAGCTCTCCTGCAGCCCCTTTCAGGTACTGGAAGGTGCTTTAAGGTCTCCCTGAGGTCTTCTGCAGGCTGACAAAAAGCGTAATTTCATTTTAAATTTGAGGGGGATTCATAAACGTAGGTATATAAGACATACCACATATATAGAAACATAAATGTCTAAATATTTATACAACATTCATATATTTATATACTAATCTCTATTACATAAAATTCCTTTAAAAACCTGTTTAAACAACTACTTTAAACCTCTAGACAGTGCAGAAGGTCCATTTCTGCATAAGCACGGCATGAATAAGAATATTTTGCTGTTTAACATGTATTTGTCAAAATCATCATGAGTGTTTTGGTGGGTTACTGCAGAGTGATGCCTCACGCACTGATTCATGTAACAGAGATGCTTTGGCTGGGAAAAGAACTGTGACATGGCCATGATCACATGCAAGTGCTTCCAAGCTCTTTAGTTTTGGTGTGTCTGTGAGGTATGTAGCACAACTTTTATGTCATAGAAATAAAAAGCCTAACTTATTATACTTTTTGGGGGTGTAAATGTGTACTGTTACTGTGCAATACAGCAAGACAGACTGCTCAAAGCTCAAACCACCAATACAGCTTCCATCCATCTCGGACCAAACAGGTCAAGAGGCAAAATGACAGGTCACCTTTCACCCAAATGGCTTTTATCAAGGCTTTTACTATTTGTTTAGTAAGGTTTGCAAAGGCTGAGTAGAAATTACAGCAACAGTGACTGTCACTATATGAACAAAGGAAAGAATTTTATGGTTTTCAAATTATCCTCAGCACTCCAGCTAAGGGCTCCTCCATGCTAATGCTGGGCATCATAAACCAAAACATTCAAGGTAGCAACCAGTTACTTTCTGATTCTATTTATTAGGGAAATAAGGAAGCACACTACCTAATGGTGAAGGAAAAGAAAAAAGACCTTCAAAAGCAGAAACTCTGCCTCAAGTGATTAATGGAAGGAAGAAGCTTTTCTGTTCCATGAGTATTCAGTAGGTCACCTCATGCCAGACTTCAGCGAGGTGAGTCAAAGACAGTACTCAGATTCATCCCCAGGTTTCACACATTCCTTTTTCAATAATCACTAGTATTATCAGTAATCAGAGCAGCGCTTACCCTAGTTCCTATGCCACTTGTGGTGATCTTTGGTTACACTTCAAAACGTCTATGAAACTCAGCCAAAAGACAATGTCCATATAGTTTGTGTACTTTTTACTGGTACTCCCATAGTTATTTCCTATCCTCCAGAACAGAGAGTAAGTCCACCTCATTAGATATTCTTTAAAAACTACTCATTATATAAAAAAATAGGTTTTCACATCAGTGTTTAATAAAATGCTTTCTTGTGTTGCTAATAGGTGGGAAATTAGTGAAAAGGAGAATTGGTTAATTAGAAAAGGTATTAACAGCCAAAATAAGTCACATGAACCTTATGCAGTTGAGTATTGCTATTACATTAAATAATTCAGATTAAAACAGACATATTGAGACCTAAAAAAACCTTTCTCTATGATATTCTATTATAGATTGTCTAACCAGAGAAATCTGAAAATCTGTTGCAAGTTTCAGACTAAACTGAATCCTGACTTTATTTTCCTCTCTCTGTCTGTAATTTATGTACACACCAGATTAAAGTAAAATAAAAAAAATTAAAAAATAAGTAATGACTGCGGAACTCTGTTACCCTATCAAAGACTTTCTCTTCGTGTCTTTTTAATTTCCAAACACATAAAACTGGGGTTTGCTCTAGGCTCAAAATACTTGAAAAAAACTACAGGGCTATTAGATATTGTCACTTATTAATCAGTTAGATTCTTGGTTATACTCTATGTGAACAGAACAGAAACGTTAAGAGTCTCTTCCATATGCTACCTTTTCTTCTGTTTTTGTTTTTGTTTGTTTTTTTTTTTAACATTCCAGAAGCATTACAGGTGCAAGATGCTTAAATAACTTTTATATCAAAACACATTAAAACCTATTGGCCAACTTCTTGAAACTTCGGCTGCTTTCTATCACACTACATAGAGGAATTCTCCCAGTGTTGCTGGGCACAGCAAGGAGACTGACCACCTTTGATGTTTCGGGAAAAAGGATATCTCTGATTTTCTGAGTCCTCCGTTAGCAGCTTGAGGTCCAGGGTGCAGCTTTGAATTAGCTCATCCAGTTTCTTCTCTTCCTGAGTCAGTTCAGTCACCTCCTTTGTGAGGCCCTGACGATGTGCCAGCATGCCACCATCCTCTGACAGACTGCAGCCCCTGGAGATACAAAAAAAGGAAGATACCCTTTCAGCATTCGTAAAATTTGGCCCTATGCTATGGAAAAGGGGAGAGGAAGGGCTTGACAGTGCAAATCAAGTTCTTAGTGGTTCCTCCCCAAACCCACCCATAGCGAATCAGCATAAACTGTGCTTTCCAGAAAAAAAGAACCTTTTTGTCACGACAACATATTTTGGAACTGCCACCAAGACGGAGAAGTCGGGCATTTCTAAGGACTTCCAAAAATCTTTTTTCTAAACATGCACTAAAAAAAGCTGAGGAAGGGGGTAGGTAGAGACAGACACCTGAAAACTTACTTCACCTGCAGAAGTGAGTGAGTCAATCCAGTATTCAGACAGGTTTCTAATTTCCATGACAAATGCTTTTTACACACTTTTCTTAACAGAGAAAGAAAACTTTATCCTAGGGGAAGGCATTTCGGATGACTCCTTGGAGCCAAGTGTTAGAATGGAAGGTGGGAGAAGAGAAACACTGCTGCACTGTGACAGTGAGATCAGCCAGCAGGGATGGAAAAGGATAATGAATACTTACATCCACTGAATGTTGTTTTTGGATTTTTTCTTAATGAGATGGATGCCTTCCAATACGTTGGTGATATCGTAAATCCTCCTTTTTTGCACCTTGAGGACCTCTGCTGCTCTGTTCAAATCTAAGACCCCATCAGGAGACTGGCTGAGCAACTGAATGAACTTCTTTGTAAGAAGGCCAAGTGATGTATCATACCGAGTCTTTTCTGAAGGAGATTTTGGAGCTTGGGAAGGGAAGAAAACAAAACAAAGAAAAAAAGTTAAATCAGTTTTTCTCATTTTGGTTCTGAAAGCAGAATCCAGAAATGAAAGGATATATATTACAGATATGTCTTTCATTTTTACTACAGAAATCTCTCAAAACTCTGCATTAAGACACAACTTACCACTACATATTTATTTGTGTTTCAAGGGGTACTTTTCCAAAAGTCACAGGTCCATGAGCAAATATATACATTTTTTTAAATGCAAATATTTCCGTTAGTTCGACAGATACATATAGCAATATTGTACTATCGCAATATATACACTATGTGAATTTGTAATAGTATTTTTTAGTATGTAATTATCCTGCCAGCAAAACGAAAAAAAAAAAAAAAAAACCTATGACTCTCCTTTATCAAGCTGATAGCCAGCTTTCATCAGGGTTTGATATCCCCCTCTTGTAAGATAAGTGTTTCACATGCAATTAAGCAGGACTTGGGTGTACTTCAGTGGGTGAACAAAATGACAGGTTCCATCAGTGTCAGACTCCGTAGCTTGCAGAAAACTCAAAGTGCATTACAGGAGATTGACATAAACCACAATTTATAATCACCACTTCTCCACAACCAAACAACGCTCGGACTGTGCGATTGTATCCAGCTCTTCTAAATTAGAAGTCAGCAAGTGGCTTGGGCCTTACCGGGCAACTCGTGGTTTCCACGCACAAATGCAGCATCTGTATACTGAACAGATCTACTTTTAAATGCTTAAACACTTGGATCCGAATGATTTCGAATTCTAAATGTTTCGGGCCTTTCTGTCAAGGTAAATGAGCCAGCCATTATTACAAGTCTGCTGGGCTGGTATATCTCAACCCCTTCGTTTGCTTCCAGTATTACAAAGGATGCATTTTAGGCTGATCTGGTGGTCTTCTTCACGTTTTCAAGGATTGGGTCAGACATTAAACTGCACAAGACAGTCAAAATTGAAATCCTACCTGAGAGTGAACCTCTAGACTACACTGAAATATTTTGAAGAATATGATGGCTTTTCAGTGAAAACCAGGACATTGCATGTTTGCAAAGAGAACCAGCTAGCGCTATTTCCTTCTTGGGTAGATTCAACGCTTGTTTGCACAGGGAAATGGAAGAAGATTCGCAGAAAGAGGGGCAGAGTGATAGGGCAAGAGGCTACTTGACCCCCACCTAAAATGGCATGCACCCTGTTCTTTGTACAGCCTTACCCACACTGCAGCAGCATCCTATGCACCAAACAGTTCTGAATTTCTACGAGAATCCACTTCAATTTAAAATAGACCTTATTTAGTTTAATGAAGTGCAGTTTAATTAAAACAACTGTGGTTGTTTAACTTCTATGCTTTGACGCTGCGTCTTCAACTAATTTCACTTTTCCTATCTGCCTCAATAGAAACAAGTAGACTGGTGAGGAGGGACAAATATGTACCCCTTTGCATCTCTTGCTCTCCAATCACTACCACTGCTGCCCCAGTCCTCTCCTTTTCCTTTTGCCTCCCTCTGCCAGCCTAATTCTCCTGCTGAAATCCCCCAAACAGGATAGCAAGGCTACAGCCCCCCCAGCTCCTGTTGCAAGCAACCCACAGCCCAAGGCAATGCAGATATGCAAAAATTAGTACTTTGAGCAACTAGGCAGCAGGAGTAATTGTCCAGTCATATTGCAGTGAGAGAAGGCAGCTCAGAGCTCAAAAAGAGCATTTATTGTGCTGTGCTGCTGAGGCACAGCTATCACTCTTTCCAAATCCCTGCCCAGCAAAAGACGCCCTGGCAACCAGCTGCTGTAAATCCATCAGGGAAGGAGGAGGCTGGCCTGATGAGCCTTGCCTAATAACTCTGTGTTTGATCCCATCATAATACCTTCATTCTTCAGCATCCGCCCCTCTAAGCATCCCAATGTCATGTCCTTGGCTGGAGAGGAGGCCCTTGGTGGAGAGGATGCAGGCTGCCCAGCAGACAGAGGGACAGACGTGGAAGCCAGGAGCCTCTGCAACCTCTCAGCAGCAACCCCTGCACGCTGCAAACTTGCTGTCCGTTTCCTGCTATGGAGTTGAGTATGTTGAATGCATGTCCAGGTGAGAAGAGCAATAAACACACTCTCTAAGCTAGGGAATTGCAGCCTGCTGTATTGTTTCGCTCCAATGTCAAGCTAGTAAAATAAAAAACTCTGTGCTGTACAGCATGGTACAAGTTCTCTTACTTTTTGGACTATCTGGACTTCTTGTTGCAGCTCTTCCTTTCCCCTTTGGAGTCTTTAGTCCTTCTGCAAGATACTGGTGGCCGCTTTCTCCCAGCTCCAGCCTTCGTTTTGCCTGTTAAAAAAACAAACAAACAAACAATTTTTTTTAATTTACAGACTGTTAAGAAGTGTGTTTCACGTAATCAAACACGATATTAGGGCTATAGGACAGGCAGGCAGCAGTGAACTTTTTGCAGCAAGGTTCATAGCTCATATGCATCACAATGGAATCTGAATATTTACTGGAATCCTAGGGTGGACTTAAATATGTCGCTCTCAAAGGCTAGGTTGATGAGGTTTTTATTTGGAAGTTCAACAATTTTTCTAAGTTTGAAAAGCTGAGTGACAGTTGCAAGGTGTATTTCAGTCTAGTCCGGATCTTCTTAAAAAGGTATGAAAGATTTCTACCCTCACTTGAAAACATTTTAGTTGAGAAAAACAACCAATCTCTCAAGCACACACATGTATGAACCCACAAAGCTACATATCTTTTGAAAAACACCTTATATCCATCTAACTCCGTGCACAGGTAGTTTTAGTGCAAGTTGTGTTTTTCCTTCACTGTTTGAAAGGATGGCTTTGAGAGGACCTATGAACTTTCCATCAATGAAATACAAGACCTGACATCAAGAGCAGCATTGGACAACTCTTCTCCTCTGTCTCTCAACAACTGTTGTCCTTACTGAAAGCACAACCACCACAATTATTTCCCGTATCCCACGTGCATTAAAGCTGCCTACATAAAAGCAAGGTGGAGCAAAGGTACTATTAGAAAGACAGATGCTTGAAAATCAGCTAAATGTTGCATTCAGCTCAAAGGAAAGTTGTGTACATCTTGAATAATGAAAAGAATTATGAAACTGTTAAACTATGCAACGCACAGACAAACTGCAATGAAAACCCCCACCAGTATGAATTCTGTTCCTAGACAGAAACACAATATACTATCTTTTGGAAACAATTCTATACCCTTCCATGCCACTCGGGTTACTGAAATGAAATCTGGGGATACTTGTTATCCTAACAATAGAAAGAACATTACCTGAAAGACAGAGGGAAAAGAAGGAAAAGAAGTTTTGTCTCTCTAATCAAGTTTAGACAAATAACTGCTTCTGAAGAATGTTGTTTATTCAGTTAGGTAGAGTAATTCAGAGTACTTTATTTGCTTGTTTTTTAGACTCACCCCAAAGGGTTGGATAATATTCTATTCCCCAGTGAACCAAGACAAAACAACACATTCTGCTATGGAGTTGTAGACAGATATTTCCTTACTGTGGATTTGTCTTATACATTTTACCGTAGGTCTCTGACCAAGAGAAAGCGCTAAATAAATTAATTTCTATGCATTTGTTTATGGATAGCTAACTAACATTTTTGTATTGGACTCCACTTGCAAACCTCAAACTTATTAAAAGGCAAGTTAAAGCACATGAAACTCGTACAAGCCCATGGTGCAGCAGCACGTGCAGAGCACTCAAGCCACTCTTCTCCGCATTTTGTGAGAAGGGGCACAAAATTCATTGGTGACAGAGCAAAACTGAACTTCATCCTCCTAACCAACACAGGCACTGGACCCACAGCAGACCGCTGGTGGCAGCTTCCAAAGGCCTGAAACACCTCTGCCCTGCTCAGCTCTGTAATCCAAGGACAGAGATTTTAAAAAGGTCAACTGTTAACAAAAGCATCCAGCTAATATGTTTAGCCAACGTAATTGGATTAAATTAAGATTACAGCTATTCCACGGGGAGAAATACATTTCACACTTTTTTAAGTAAAGTGTTTTTTCACCCTGAGAACTAAAAGAGAAAAGGAAGGAGGGGTAAAAAAGGGAACAATTCAGGGCGTGGGAAGACTAGGCTAAAGGGATACAATTAAAGATAAAAGAGAATCTCAAAACCAGGTGTGAGTAGGAGGGGCAGTGCTTAAGACTTAAAATCCAGAGATTTGTAGCAGCTCTCTCCATCAGAAGAGAAACTTAGGTTTGGACTATACATCAAAACTTTTTGTCTCAACTTGTCTGCAAGACACAAACAACAGTATTTTGCCTCTGCTTTTGTGGTTAAAAAGACTTATAAGTTTCTCCCATGAACTTCAAATGATCAGGGAGAACACAAACAGCATCCTTTAGCTGCACACAGCAGCACAAGCCTATCCACATGTGCTGGGGTTTCTACAAACAACATGCTCCTGTCAAATCTCACCACATACTGTACCTCTGGACAGTATGGGACTAGTGACTAGCTTCTGGAAAAATACCAAATGACAGAGAGAACGCTACAAGACAGTAGTTTTTCAGGGTCCAAAGCACGCAGAAAGCCTGAGAGAGGCACAGAGCAAAATATTTTGGAGGAGTTTAAAAGATCTTGATTACCGACAGGCAATTTTAGCAAACTCTGAGGAATGCTTAACATCGGGCCAGATGTTACACGTCAGTCAGCAAGCGCTCTCTTCCCCTTCCTGTTTTACAAACTACATAACTGATAAGATGCAGGACTGGAGTGGTATATTCTCTCAATTTCTTCTTTCCTGAATTACAGATCAAAGATTTTCTATTGCCTTTTTCTTTGCAGGATCCTGGGTGACTCACAGTTTCTCTCTCCCGTCTCCAAAATTATTCATAGTGCTTTCCCATATCAGGCTTCCCCTTCAGGAATCTCAAGATCTGTGCTCAGCAAAATCAGTGGCCCTTTTAAAAACCATCTTGTATAACTTATTTCTGCTACAGCACTATATTCATTATTTGCACTATTTGTGCAAATTAGTATTATTTGTCTTTATTGCATTGTTTGATCAACCAGAGCGTGCACAATCACCTGACACAATATGTGGGACCTGCTAAGAAGTAACAAGCCAAAGGGCACCACCACAAAGCATCCCCATGACAGGGAGGGATAGGAAGCACAGGGAGTAAGAACCTCTCAGTGACATGAAATCTGAGTGCAACAAATGGAAGTCTAATTCCTCAGCGGGACTGTGCAAGGATACAAAACACATGGGGCAATGAGACAGGTAAAGCCACAAACTGATACATCCAGCTAGAGACGTAAAAGTAACAGGAAAGCATCCCACGGAGTTGAACAAGACACCTCCCTAGCCCCTTGGTAAAGAGGTAAAACCTGTGGCATTAACTGTTTAAGTTTCTCTTCCAATAGCATGAACAATCCCTGATATAGATACAACAGATCGACTGTTCAGTGCAGACCCCAAAAAACTGGTGGCACCTTGACTCCTATGTAGTTTTGCCTTTTTAGCTTCTATCTCTTTCTACAAAAAAAAAAAAAAAAAAAAAAAAAAAAAAAACCAAAAAAAAAAAAAAAAAAAAAAAAAAAAAAAAAAAAAAAAGATACCCATAAGAATATCTTCATAAAAATACTTGTCTATATAGGAAAATAGTTTAAAAACTCCTAGGATAAGCCAAGCATTTTCAAGTAGGCAGGACCTGATGCAATTCACTTCGCAATACTCAGTCTTGGGGATTAACTTTTAAGAGGACTTGGAGGCAGATGTGCTTACAGAGGAGTAGAAAAGGAGCCAATGTAGTTTTCATTAGCTGAAAAAAGGGGTAGAAAAGGTGCAAATGGGAGATTGTAGCCCTTTCCTCTCAATGGGTTGTTTTGACTTTATGGCTACATGGGTCTAACAGGTTGCTAACTACCTCTTCTGCTTTCTCCCTCCATCCCTGCGCTCTCCCCGCTACCCTGGTGCAGGCAGCACCTGATCGACGAGTCCTCATCAGCCCCCACCAAAAAAAAGCTGGTTCAAGGGGTCACAACTGGGAGCAACTTAGTCCTCCTCCAAAACAGAAGTGAGTTTTCTGCCGGGTGGGTGATGTGTCTGCACTGAGAACTGCTGAGCAGAAGAGGTGTGACACCGCCCGATGTCCCTTGGGGCATCAGCTTGGCATTTGAGTGGCTTCGCTTTCACGTCACACAGCAATCAACTCCACTTCTCGGGGAAAGAAACTGACGGCAATTAAAAGGAAAAAAAAAAAAAAAAGTCAAGAGTACCACCTTGTACTAGACAAGTATGTGCTAAGCATGAGGTAACAGCCGGCACAGGGTTTTGTCAAGATAGCAGAGAGCACAGTCCTGTGGTGAGGCAGACAGCATGTTTCTCAAGACTGCATCATGTCCAACCAAAACATCATTTTCTTCAAGAACTGTATTTCTAAGTTCGAGTGAAGCAGTAAAACACCCTCTAATTCTTTCCAGTGATAAAATCATGGAGCGTAACACTAAAATTTTTCCTGTCACGTGTGTGTCTCTCGGCCTTATTACTGAATGCAAGTTAGTTGCACTGTTTGCAGGAGACATAATTAAGAAAAAATTTACATTATCTGGGCTACCTTTTCAAAATCCTTTGTCTGAAATATTCCTGTACCCATTATGCTTTAGCAAGCGCACAAAACTTGATAGAAGAATTATCTGAGTCGGGCATATTCTATTACCCCCAAACCCAAAATTTAAGAACACCTGGAAAAGCATAGTCGGAACATTTTCATTACAAACATGAGGAGCCAAATTCCATTTCAAATTAGTGTCACAGCTCTTGGGCCTGCCCAGGCTCTGCCCATCCCATCCCCTTGGAGGTCCCATTTGGGCCTGAGACACATCCAAGTCCCCTACTCCCTCGCAGCCATTCAAGGTATCTCAGAGGAGCAGCAGTCTGATTTAAATACAAAAGGACAAAAGCTGAACTCAGAATGAGAGCAAAAGTACCCTGGGACAAAGCCTGCTGAGATGGGGACAGAAGATAAAATAACTTATTCCAAACAAAGATGGGATGAAGAGCTGAAAAGAAACTCCAGTTTAGGGTTGACTGTGCAGGAAAAATAGGAAGACTGGAAATGACAAAGCATAGCAAGGAATAAATTGTTTATATTAAATGATAGCTGATAATGAATTAAGCAGAAATGTGTCTCAGGGCTCAGCTGTGGGTGTCTCAGGGCAAGGAATAAGATGGGCAAGTTAAGCAAGGGAGGATGACTAAGCCTGGAGTAGTCTCTAGAAGATATTACAATTGCTAGGGGCAGATAAAATTGCAGCTTTTCTGTATGCCACGACGATGCTGATATTACTGGGGAGGGGATGCAAGCCTTTCCAGGCAGCACAGATAAATTATGACCGCAGTGAGGAAGCCATAGCATAGATGCTTTACCAGTCTGCACACATTTTCTACAGCCTTTCAACCGCATTTTCTAAATTAAGCAGTCACATAAAAATACAATTTAAAAGCTCAAGCTCTAGAGGCACAAACTCTAGAAAGCTGTTCCAGAGGTCAGGAGCTGCAGAGAAGAAAGAAAACATCTTAAAGGAAAGGGCAAATTAAACTTGAGCTTGATGAGGAAGGAACACAAGAGAAGAAGCAAAGGAAAAAAGACACCTTGGGGTGAATGCACAGAAATATTCATACGCTAAGGAAATGTCTCCACTGAATGAGGTGATACAGGCTATGCATTTAGAACATACTCAAATGAACAAACCCAGGTATGTTGAGAGCCCTGAGTGCCTGCCAGAGGCTGCACCCAGCTGAGGGCACGGCATACACGACTGCTACTGCCAGGAGAGACTGAAAAACAGGGAGAGGTGCAGAGAGGAAAGAAGAGGAGCTCTCAGAAAGGAAGGGTCTGAGCTCTGCTGGTCAGCTCACACGCAAAGAAACACCTGAGGTCAGCAAAAAGATGCAAGAGGACTACCAGAGCTCCTGCCTTCAGACTCCTACTGACAGCTCATTTCATACCTACCTCCCCATAGCTCAACAGAAATAAGTTTGCAGCTCAAACTCCTGGAAGGGAGAGGGATTTCGGTTTTCCACAAAGAAATATTTACCCAAGTGGTCTACACACATACCAATAATTTGTACCACACTACCCCAGGTTTCAAGTAATTAATTGTGACAGTAGAAAACATCTAAAAGGAGGTTAAAGCAAAGAATAGGAAGATAAAGAAAGAGCTAGGAATTAAACTACTTGTATGTAAAAGACGATAAACTAAGTACGTCCTCAAAAGGAGAGTTCAAAAAGTTCTCTCAGCTCTTCCCAAAAATATAACTTCTTTGTCAGAAGTAGACATTCCCATACAAGAGGAGACTAGGAATGGCAGTGTAATGAAAACATGACCTCAATATTCAGTTTTACACATAGCCCATTCATTCGACTGAGGTAAAAGAATATGAAAAGATACATAAAAATAGTGCCTAGAAAATTGAATACATTGTAAAACCAACACAAGACAGAAAAGGAATCTGAAATAATAGCTACTTTTTCACCAGGATTATTAGCTGAGTGACAAGCAGCTCTTATTTAAAGTAAAATTTAAAGCATCATTTTAAAGCAGATGAAAACACAGTTTACAGAAATCATACTGATCAACCTACTCCAACACAAAAGCCTCACATTTTTTTCACACAAAACAGCAACTGTATTAAAAAAGGACCAGAAAATCCTTTCTATTATAGCAATTTCTGTTTCCTCCACTATCACCTTATTTTTCAGCATATTATAGTTTTGACTGAGGGAAATTCTTCTTTAGCTCTTATGTTGAAATTATTAATTTGGCTACAGTCCAGTTGCTTGTTTTTAATGTAGATGAAAATTAAAAGAAAATCCCCTTTGTATGTCTTAATTGGGTTCATAATTTAATAAGAGGCACCTCACAATTATCAAATTAGATGACATTCTGATCATCTGCAGCCCCTCCTTATTAGGCATTTAACACTGAGGACTGAAGGCTGATGGTGTTACTGTGGTGAAGTTTCTCTCAAGGTCTAATTCAACAATCCTATTTCTATCAATTTTCCATTTTCATGATTCCCTCAGAAGTATCACAAGTGTCAAGGAACTCATGAACTGTTAGTGCTTAAAGATCAAACCATAAGAGTTATATTTAGCTCCAAAAAAGTTAAAATGTGGGTGGCCAAGTTTCAGCGGCAAATTCTTGTTTGAAAGCAGGACCCAAGCCAGAGGGACTCAGTGACGGCTTCCCCTCCTCAGGATGAATATGCAGAAAGACGCAACGCAAGTGTCATGAGTGCCTCCCAGTCATTGCTGCAGAACACCACACACAAAGCCATTTTTAACACCCACAGAAAGGAATACATTAGCTCTCAGGCACGCTCAGCAGTTTGAGCACGGATAGCTCGCTCCGGTGTCAGTGGCGCTGCGCATCGATGCCACCCCAACGTGGCAGCTCACACTTCTCTCCCCCCAAATCCCTCTGAACAGAAGCACATTTTCAACCTGAAGGAAACCAAGAAAGTACTGAAACATAGCAATGGCAAATGGTGGTTTCTCGCTGCATTATAATCTTCATGAACCGATTACCTTTGATTTTCACCCTGATACATCATGTGACCCTTCTGCCAGGTCAGAGTATCTCACAGGCACCACCGCTAACATAATTCTGGTGTTGAGGTAAGTGGACAACCCCGTTCGATGCTATTCTATTTTCTGCTCATAGAGCTACCCAAATGCCATGGGAGCAGCCTATGCCCTATAAGACTTGTGCTCAGTATAGTAGCCACTGTCAAAACGTGCAGCTTATCTCAATTCTCCTACTCTGCTGCAGTACTTTGTAATTTCCTTGCACTAAAAGAGGAAGGGCATTACAACGGTTATGCAAGAAATAAACCAAAGCATAAGCCATGTTTCTGGCCTCAAACCAAGAGAATTACACCTATGCTGCATAGGAAATGAATCATCTGAGATCTTTCTCACTGCAATTTTTTCCACCAAGTATGAAACAATTACTTCTCACTAGAAGCAATGGCTTTGCACTGCACTAAGGTTGAAAGCTCCAGTTACCACTTCATGTTGAAATATGAAAAGGTATTTTCAGGAAACTGCGCCCAGTTTTTCATCTCAACTGCTCAACTGCCCAAGGTGAGGAGCGCATGTGTCTCTGGGCAGTCCTGAAACGGCTCTGTCCCACAGCTACCTCCTCACCTCAGCAGATGCCAGAGGCTGAGCTGCACCTGCCTGGTTAAGGTGGAAGCTCTGGAGACAAAAAGATGTCATGACAAACAGTAAAGACCTCGTACGCAGAAGCACAGACAGACAAACCAATGTCTGGGGGGATGGAATCCTGACTACAGGTTTTTTGGGGGTGTCTGAATACAGCAGGACAGTTTCCCTCCCATTCCCTGGAAAGCATGGCCAGGGCCGTGGTGGTAAGGCTAGACTGATCCTACCAACCAACGCCAAAGCTCCCAGCCATTCACCCACCCCCGTTCCCGAAGACACCACTTCAGCCAGGCTGCTGCCTCCAGAGCAAAGCTTGGGGGTTTTCAGTTGTGGTTCGCATCAGCGATTTCTCACCACAGACACCCTTCGAAGAAGACAAGACTGTCATAAAGCAGGCCTGATGCTGCACTTTCAAACTGATGGCAAGCAGGTGGGGGGTGAGTAACGTGAGGGGACAGCACGTGATGGCAGAGCAGCCATGTAAGAGACTTCTTAGTGTAATTTCTTTGCATTGCATTGATATGTCACAATCACACCTACACGGGTCCACTTTTTATGTCGCCCATCAAGATCAAAGTAAGTCAAACAAGGATGTGATAGTTTAAACTCACATGGTGAGTGACGGGGCACCACATGTCCATGTGGCTGCAGAGCTGCCTGCAGTGTTTCAGTCCTTCAGACTTTCAGCCTCCTGACTAGCAAGGCTAAAATTGAGCCGGACCAAGGGCAACACATCTTTCATTCCACTTTAAGGAGGATCCCAAAGAAAAACCATTGCAAAGTAGTCAGTCTTAAAATATATCCTAGGGAACATTTTGACTTTAGTATTTAGGGACCGGTTTTTAAAGTACTCTTTTTAAAAAGCCATCAACTTCAAAATAAGATTGTGATTGGATTAGTTCCACTGAATGGCTTCCACTCCATGTGTAGAAATTAGCACAGCTACTTAAAAAAGAAAAACTTTCAAACAGTCTGTTGTCTGCCAAATTGCCAACTAAACAAACAAGCCCTGGGACTGGGGGAGGAAGGACACTGAGAGCTGGAGAATAGAATAGGGTGAACTTCCTTGAAGGAAATTCCAGTAAATGCCATGGAGTATTACATAAACAGATTAAAAATTATAGCAGCAGCATACTGGGCATATATATATTGACACAGGAATCGGGAGAAGTCTAACTTACATAACATACAGAATACAGTCATAAACTTCTCTATGAAAATGTATTTAATGAGATTGGATCCATACAAATTGGTAAGTGAGAAGGAGGAGCACTTACAAAGCCACACTAGAGCTATCTCAGTGTAGGTGCTCTGTAATGATGCAAGATTGGGCTTGCATCACAAAGTTCTCTCACTAAATTGCAAGCCTAAGCTACAGCATCTTGAGCTTTGTTTTCCTTGGATACAGGACACCTACAAGAAAGGACAATGTCTGTGAAATTACACCAATGAAATTCAAGTTTTCTTGTCTGCACAGGTCTGTGGTTCGAGATTTCCCACCTTGGCACCCCAAACCTTCCCATTCTCCACACAAAATACCCATACAAAGTTGTACCAGAGCAGTGCCAAGGGACTGCATCACTTGACTGACTGAGAGGTGACTCATAGGGAACCAAATAACTTGCATATCCTTTCAGAAATTAATGACAGAAAGGATCTGTATGCAAACACTTCAGAAACTACAGCAGAGAGCTACAGACTAGAAGGTAGCAAGTTTAAAATACTCAGATGCACATGAACATTAGTGTTGGGTATTCGTGCCCCCAAAGAAGATGAATCCTTCCTTAAAAATGTCGACAGCAATCTTGACTCCATGTTTTTAATTCCCTGCCTGAGGTACGATGGCTCTTACCTCTAACTACTTCTTCAATTAATGTAATTAGTTATGAGAAGCCATATCTGAAGTAGCAAAACCTTTTATTTCGAAGTACTTTCTTAACCTAGTTCCATACAGGTATAAAAACATAGAGCTAGATACCCCAAAAGTAATAAATGGACTTTGAATCCATTTAGGGTGATAAAAACATTATCTAGTTTCCAAAGGTCATTGAGCAAGTTGACAAAAAACACTCAGAAGACCCAGATGAAATGCTATGATCTACATTTACAGAGTCAGAGGATAAGAAATAACATAGAGTGTTAAAATAACATATAGTGTTAAGCATTTACTGTCATACAGTTCTGTACATTATGTCAACAGTAAGAGTGTTAGTTCACTTTAAGGAAGTCTCAACATTGTTCAAACAGATTAACCCTGATAAATTATTTCTGCACCTACAAGCAGCTATAATGCTGACTTCGCACATGAGATTGATTTATCATTTGCAAGTTAATTAAGTATAGTTTTGAAAATGAAATTACCCATATCACGTAAAAAAAGACGCTTAAGTAACCTTGAAGAAGTTAACACAATAACCTTCTCCACAAACCAAACCTCAGAGTAAGAAAAATAAAAGTGCCCAAGAAACAGGAAACAGAGTTTACATACCCAAAAGCATCTATTTCTAGAAGCAGTTGGAAAGGAGGCTCCAGATCAGCAGAAAGTCACAGAAATAGATAAAAGCATTATGAGAAGAGAGCAAAGGAGAGAATCACAGATAGCAGGGACCTGGAGATACCAGTTGTGGCTGACAGCCTCCTCCCATCTGAGATCTAGAGCTGGTGCTGCCATCAGAAGGTTTCTTCACAGCACATTTCTTTGACTACAAACTGATTTTCACCTAGTCTGGGTTGCTAAACTCTAGGAACTGATGATCTCCTCCCTCCCCACGTCAAGGTAGGCATGTACCCTTATTGCACAGGCCACTTTAGCAACAGCTTATATGGCTGAAAGGGAACAAAGATAGCTGAGTTCCTAATGTTTTAAATACTGTGTAATGTCACAAAGAAAAACTAATCCACCCAGCTTTTGCTGTGATGCACAAACTACCCCAGCAGTATTTTATCACCCCATCAGCCACACCACGGAGCAGAACAACCTGGGAGTGTTGGCAAAATGACAATAAATTATTTAGTTCAAATAGGAAGTTTTACTTATTGACAGAGAGGGAATAAAAACAAGACAAGAAGGCAGCAGTTCATAAGAAAAGTGAAGGAGTATTGATAGATTAAACAATTTTCTTCTTTACATCTGGTTAAATTCTGTCATGCAATGCACGGGGCAATCTAAAAAATTGATGTGATAGCCTAATTTACAAGACAACATCCAAAACAGATCTGTTATCACAAGGAACAAATTTTGAGGGGAAAAGAAGCTGAAGTTGTTCTTCTTTTTGAGATTATGTAGTGTATTTTTGAAAAACTGACCCACACGTGACACAATCTGTCCATTCTACTTTGTCTTCTTTACTGTGTATTTCCTAAACTAAATACCTTGAGATGACTCCTCCAGAAAAAACTGAAACTACCTTTAAGTCTCAGATTTTAAAATGAAGTGAATTCACAATTTCCCTCTAACCTGCCCTTCGAGTAAAGAAAAGAATACAGCTTTCTAATATGACCTCCTACGTATCCCAGACTCTAGTTGCTACACCATTGTAGTCAAGGATGGGAATACCATTTCAGAATCCTTTTATGAAAGTTAAATGAACAAGCACTTGTCAGGAAGGACCACAAACACAGCTGCTCTCACCAAAAAGCAGGTAGATGGACTTGTTTGACCTCAAGGCTGTTCAGAGCTGAAATTACAGAGCATAACTGCAGATGAATTAGAGCAAAACATTCATAGTGTCAAAACTTGAAGGTACTAACTCATGATTATTTTTCCCTCACTTAAAAAAAAAATAAATCTAATTTCCACTCTCAGTTTGCATTGTTTCAGCTTTCAGCATTAAGTTCTCCATGTGCTCAAGTTCAACAACTTAAGATGTCCTTTAACACCAGAATCATCTCGCTAAGTGGCTGAGGTGGGAAAGCACCTCTAGAGATCATCTAGTCTACCTGCTGCTGCTCAAAGAGGAGGCAACTAGAGCAGGATGCTCAGGGCTGCCTTCAGCTGGGGTTTTAATATTGCCAGTGAAGGAGACTCCACAATCTAAGAGACCTATTCCAGCATTTGATCACCCTTGCTGTAAAATCTCGTGCTTAAATGGAATTTCTTCATTTCACTTCGTGCCCATTACCTTCCATCCTGTTACTGTCTACCACTGAGAACAGCCTGGCTTCACCTTCTTAAACCCCTCTGCTCGTGTGTTTATACACCTCCTGACTCAACAGTCCCAGCTTTCTCAGCCTCTCCTTGTGCAAGAGATGCTCTGATGCCTTAGTCACCCTTACAGCCCTTTACTGGACCTGCTCCAATATATGGCCATGTCTCTCCCGTAACAGGGAGCCCAGAACTGGACCCAGCAAGTCAGATGTGTCTCACCAGGGCTGAGCAGTGGGAAAGGATCATCTCTCTCAACCTACTGGTAACACAATGCCTAATGCAGCCCAGAAGGCCATCAGTGACCTTTGCCATAATAGTACATTGATGGGCACAGGATCCCCTGGGCTCTTTTTCCTGCAAAGCTGCTTTCCAGCAGGTTTGCCCCAGTCCATTCTGGTGCCTCAAGTTATTCCTCTGCAGAGGCCAAACTTTGCACTTCTTTTCCTGAACTTCATGAGCTTCCTGTCAGCCCCTTTCTCCAGCCTGTCAAGGTCACTCTGGGTGGCAGTGCAACCATCAGCTACGTGAAACGTCCCCCCGAATTCTGTATCTTGTATACCAGTTCAGTCATCCCTTAATATTAATTTCTGAAGTAAAATATTGCTTAAGTAAGTTGCACTGAAGGGCATTTCCTTCGGACCTCAAATAATTTTTGCTGCCCTACTTAATATCATCTTCTATTTTCAACGTTTTCCCCTTACAATTACTAGCTTGAATTGCATGTTATTTTAAGTATCAGCTGCACCAAAACTGCTGACTGAGGCAAAAGTATCCCCCCATCTTGTTCCTTTTCTTGTACATACCAGGATGCAAACCTCAGTGCCATCACCTTTAAGTGTTGTGCTGGAGGCTGGTGTGCTGTTGCTTGTCCACTACAGACTTCCCAGAAGTGCTGCTTTCCAGGATACAGGCCCTCTTTCATAAGGCATAGCCTGCATTCCCTGTTCTCTGGCATACAACTTTGCCTTTCGCCGTATTAAAGACGCAGTGTGTTCGAATGTGCCTACAGTGCAAGTTTTGAGAGCTCCATTATCACTTACTCTTCTGCTGGCAATTACTACCAGTAACAGTTTTTTTGTTTACTTCTGTGACAATGATGAAAGCTCCATACCACTGGGATTAGTGCAAATACTCACTGGAATCAATCAAAAGGACTCTTTTCCTGCCACTTAGCCAACTTTTAATCCAATGCCACATTGACAGCTACTTTTTTCTTTAATCAAAATGCTTTACAAAATCAAGCATATTTCCTATCAGCCTCATTCACATGTCAGACAGCTGTATCTTTACTAACTTTTAGCTTCTGGTTGAAAGGCAGGAAAAGAAGAAAGGTGAGCTGGCTATTGGATATTGCTGGTAAACACTTTTGGAAACACCACAAGTACTCTTTGCAGTGCTGTATGCAGAATTCCATCCTCATAACTGCATACTACTTAATTCTACAGAAAGGGTTATTTCAAGACTGTTGGCCATCCCAAGTGTTTGGGAATTTTTATGGGTGCTGGCGTGAAACTGGAAGAACAGAACATTAGCAGAGAGGCAAAAGAGGTGACACCTAGACCGAAAGCAGAAGCTCACATGTCTATTCAGGAGCTTTAATTTCCATTCGCCGTAGCCTAAAGTTCAGAGAAAGTCCATTTGGCTTCTACCACTGCTGCCTTCCCCCTCTTTTTGTTTTTGCTACCTGTCTTACTGTGTAACTATGCAGTTATTAGAACTGTCCCATAGGCAATAGACAGCTAAATGGGATTTTCCAGAAGCCTGGAAAAGTCTTCCAGTGGAATTTAGCACTAAAATACCACCTATTAAAGGCTGCACTAAAAATTCCTTTCTTTAAATAACTTTGAAGAGAGAAGAAATCTATCTACTCAGTTTAGGTCCACGGGCTCTACCACAAATGTACCTGAATCTGCTCAGAAGATAAATGACCATATGGTTTAATTGTGCTGCCTTCACAGAAACTGTAACTTTCTCTTTTATGATCAGTACACCTTGATCCTTTTCATTTTCAAATGCACTCCCACTTCTGAGTCATCTTTCTCTCACACACACATACACTTTTCAGTCTCTCCTTTTCATCCTTTTCCTCTTGTTTTAGTAAAAGCTGTAGGTAGGGCGAACTAAAATAGCAAGTTTCACAACTGGACATGAGACATCCTTAAATTTAGATCAAATAAGCCCTTCCAAAGTACACGGGAGCCTTCCATCCAGACAGATTTATAAAAGCTACATATAATTATGGAAAGCAATAGGATCAAAAATAGCCTGTGTATGATGGCCTTTCTCGACAGTATATGGAGAGGAAGGAGGACAGCCTTATTCTCTTAGCAGACAGAGGAAAGGTAAGACAACTTAGGACAACCACATGAAGTCTCCACCAGCCTGTAAGCTTGTCACATTGCTAAAAACCCTTAAGCATGATAGATTTCCAAAACAATCCTCATTTTCTACACTAATTTTTTTTCCCCAACCCTAATTACAAACTATAATCAAGCTGTAAAGCTAAGAATACCCAAGAACACTTGACTACGTTTCACCATCTGAGACTGGAGGTTCTTATCCCAGCTAAAGCAAAGATGGTCTTGGAAGAAACCTGCTCTGCCAGTCATTGGTTTGTCTTGGAAGTATAAAACTCAAGAGAATGCAAAAACCTGTTGTCTTGCCTTGACATCCATAATTTCTACCCTTTCAACAGGCGCCCGCTGATGATAGCAGCAAGAGTCAGCTTACTCCCAACTTTCCTCCCACGCTCTGCGCTGGCAAGAAGCCCTCATGCACTCTGTGTTAACTTGGAACGAGTTTCGCAGCGTGGTCCTACACTTTCCACCACAAACTGGAAATTTTGTGTCCACTGCAGGCAAATACATTTTATTGAATTAAATACAAGAAAGTAAATATGGCAGGGTTACAGTGCTCCTTGTGTAAAACACTGACTTCCAAAATAAATAGGAACGCTACACAGCTTTTGTATATTACTATCCTGCAAGTGTTTCAATGCACAGTGGTGCTAAAGAAAGTATCAGGAGAAAGAAGGAAATTATCGCACCTACTGAGGGGAGACCTGAGGCTTCTGGCAGTGGGCAGTGTGTGTAAGGATTGACAGATAAATTATGTTTGAAATTAGGAAACAGATTAAAGCGATAACCCTTATTTTGCAGCCCCATTAGTTACAGGCTGTCCCCGGAGTTTGTTAGTTACACACACTAGGAGTTTGTATGTGGAGGTTTCCTTACAACCACAATACACCTCCTTTTAAGCCAAAGCTGAAATTCAGCAGTGTATTTTGGTCACAAAGGCAGAATTCTGCAGCAGCATGGAATAAGCAGGGCCCTGGGTGTTCCCGCTGCCATGCAGGCTGGCTTTACACCTCACCACTTGAGGGGCAGAAATGTGACTTTGCTAGGAGTACAGTCATGAAGCTCAACAGTCCTTGACAAACTTTGCACGTGACTAGCATTCATTACCACTCAACTTTCCAGAAGCTTCAGAGCCTTCCCACCTTCATAAGCTATGCAAGATAAGACCCTCGGTTGCGGTTGCTGCGGCTGTTGGTTGTAAAAGCCATTGCAATTGCTATCTCCAGGGATTCTGCGACCTTTCCTGCAAGACCACGACTCCTTTACTTTGATCTGTTAACAATCAGTCACACTAAAGCCCCGCTCGGAGCGACTGTACCTGCCAAAGCAGCACAGCCAGTCTTTCCTCGGGAGGTATTCCCTGACGGCAAAGACTGTGGAGAAGGCCTACAGTATTGCAAGCTCATTACACACACAACTTCTAGGCACAAATTACATTTATATCTTCACCTACTTCAATGCCAGCCGTCAGACTGTAATTAAATTACGCGTAGCCTGGGAGCCTCAGTCGGGGACTGGAAGCGGAGCGTACGAGGCACGGTGCAAACGGCTCTGAGAGAACACAGATCCTCAGTTTAAGCAAGCACAGGTTTCCTCTGTGAAATGAGAATCTTTTTCAGACATCTTTACTCCTCCACAGACTCTGTAACCCACCAAACTGCCACCAAGCCTTCCAAAGCTGAAAGTGGGAGATAGGCAGAGTGTGTGAGTTCCCTTCAGCCCTTGGGCACTGCCGGCATGGCTCTGGCAGCTGCACGTCCTCGGTAACCTAAGCAGTGAGTAACAGCACAAAAGCTGCCTATTTCTTTACGGAGCCATCTGTTAGGTTTTCGTTACGCACAACTCCACTGGCTTCTAGGAGATGCTGAGGTCACACACACAGAGAGACTCTTGGTCTGCTGCCACATGAAGTGAGAGAGCATGGAAGGGGGCAGCCTCTGCTGGCCACCTCCACCCTAATCATGCGGCCAGCTGGGCCACGGAGCTCCCTGGGCTGTAAACTAATCACTCACCCAGTGTTAACTTTCAGCTGGAGCAGGTCCCCAGTCTGGCGAGCACAGGCACCAAAGCAGGGAGGGAGGGCAGCGTGACCCTATTTGTGGCAGCACCAACCTGGATCACTGGAAGCTGACTGCGAAACCACATGCCCCAAGTGTCTCCCAGGATGGTTCCACGAAATCCCCTCTGTCACGGGAAGCGCTTCTAGTAGCACAGACCTGGTCCCCCAGTTCATACTTTCCTTCCTACCCCATCAGGCAATTAAGGCTATTCTGGCTATGAGAAGATTACATTTCATTTCCAAGAACATGCAGATAGGAAACAGGAGGATATTTTAGTGTCCAAGACAAACAGCCATTCCCATGCTGCTGAACTGCATGAATCCGTCATGTTGGTCTAGGGCACGATGGTGAGGAGCAATGGGAAGACCTCTGTCCCTCACCTCCTGCAGAGACCCATCATGACTGAATTGCTTTGCATGAAAATCCCTGCATAGAGCTAGTGACCATCTGAAGGATTTTGACATGGTATTTAATCACCTTCTCTTTGTTATGGTCTTCAGAAATACCAACCAGTTTACCAAGCAGCACAACTGCTTAACAATAGTATGTGACTACTGATTTTAACGTGCTGAAAATAAGCTTTGTTACATCTATCCCAAAAGAGTATCTTGAAAGTGTAACAAGGAAGGAACCAGAATCATCAGTCAGTAATATTATCACTCTTTTCTCACAGCCGGAGCTGCGTTCCTCATAGGCACTGCAGAAAACAAAGAGAACAAAGCTAATCAAATACTACCACCTTTCTTCCCCTGCGTTATTGCTTCTCCTAAGATTGACCACATTTGTGGTTAAATGCAGGGAGTCAAACTTCCTATAAGCAGTGTTGTTACAGTCCCAGATTTCCACTGTGGTTCAGCTGTATCACAGCTCTGGAAAGACAAACTGGCACATGCTCAAACCGCCACCTTCACTCCTTCAGGTGAAAAAACTCCCTATTGCAACTCTAAAAGCTTCTTTACCTGAAATACCTCACTGGCCCTCCTTCCTAAAGATTTTAATACTGAACCTAAAGAAAAAAAAAAAAACAAACAAACAACAAGCCATCTTGGAAGAAATTGGTATTTTGGATAAAACTGCTTATCGAAGGTACTGACGCAATTTCAGCATACGAGGGGAGATGAAACAGCTAGTTAAACTGGAGAAGCAGAAGCCCAGCTGCTCAGGATTCCCACCTCACACCTCTTATCAGTGTTCCCGAGAAGGCCTTCTGCTCAACTCTCACAAGGCCCAAGGCTCCCACCTTTTTGTCCAGGCAATCCAAAACCTTCACCAGTTCTTTTGCAATGTGAAGCTCACGTCACCAAGACTGATAGTCCAATCTCAGCTGTCACCAAGATGTTATGTGAAGCTGCCTGATCTGGTGCCAGGATTAGCAGCTTGCTCCCTCGGCAATCAAGTCTGAAGATGACAATCTGCACAAACTCACAGGTAACTCCAAGCATTTGCTGGTAAATGTAGCTCCTCACAACAACAGACGCTCCCAAGTTTGTCTTCTAAAAAGGATCAGCTCAATGCAAAATGGACAGCTGGCATGTGGCGTTTAAGGCCATTTTTCTGAAGAGAAAAATCAGGTCAGGATACCACAACCAGGTAGTCAAAGCAGACCAAAGAAATTCAGAATTTCAGGTCTGACTCTAAAAGCAATAGGAAACTATAAGCTGAAGTTTCTCTACCCTATGCAGTTACAGATAAGAACAAGAAAGCAACTAGTCATGGCCCTGATCAATATTACTATCAAAAAAATTCTGGTCTTACATGTGTAGGGCGCATGTAGACACACAGGTGAGGTGGCATGTGCAGGAAGATCTCCCCCGTGTAAGTGAGCTGTTGCATCAGCCCTGACCTGTACACCCACCTCCGTTCAGACCAATACACCTACTAAGCCACACTCCTTTTTCCCTCAGAGAAGAGTGCACCATGTACCTTCCCATTAAGAAAAACACTCTTAATTCAAGGTTATGGCTGGGAAGATGACTGTCTCTGCTCCATGCTGGGGCTCATGCCCTCACAGTCACAGAGGGGCACTCAAACACAAGGCAGAGTGACAAAGAGGACAAAAAGCATCCCCTCTGTCATTCAGGGAGAGGCGAAATACTTGTAAGAAGGTCTTCAACATTACTTTGCAGTGAAAGGAACAATATATTTTCATACAATTTGAGCAACATTAACCGAAGGGTCTGAGGCTGAATTTAGACAAAGTATCTGACACCAGCTGTTCAGGAAGAAAAGCAAGCCTTCCAGGACCATTACAAGCAGGTGAGTTACCTTCTAGGCATGCTGTGCTTGTACAATCAGTGGGAAAGCTGGCGTGGCTCTGGTGGGCAAGTACGTTTGCTGCGATCTTAGTGCCACCCCTCTTACATCATTGCCCTATTATGCAAAATTCCAGAAGTTTAACAGTGTTCCACATCTGCTGGCTTTTCCATTTCAACAAGGCATTGCCATCCAACAAGTCAATAAGGCAAGCTCAAGTATCTGGTATTTTTAGCTAGATATACTACAGCACCTCCACAGATGCCTAGAGTTTTCTCCCCGCAAGGTCTGAAGGAGATTCTTCCCTTCTTCACTGCTGGTTGAGCAGTGTTGAGAGCTTGGGGACTGCTTTTCACATGCTGAGGCAACTGAGCTCTTCAAACAACTGAGAAACACACATTTCTCCACTTCAAATGAAGTACTTAAAACAGATATAATCGCTGTCTGGTACAAATGCTGCTGCTCCCCCACCTTGGAGGAAGTAGGGAAATGTTTTCAGAATAGCATTGAGGCCATCTAAAGAGCTAAAGGGTAGTAAAAAACCCCCCAACAACTATACAAATACAAAGGGGAAAGAAAAAGGCTGAAAATCTGATAATTTTTTTTACTGAAAATGTAATGATTCAATAACTCTTGATTCGCTCCAAGACAGAAAGACCTTGGCCTTAAAGAAAGGAGTCCATCTTAGTCTCTGCAGTGCAGATGAGAACAATCCCCTTTTTGCTTGCTCTGACTTATTGCTAAATTGATTATTCTCCAGGACTAGGAAAGCGAGAGAAAGGAGTAAGGTTATAATCACCCTCATAAAATTCTTAAAGGTAAAAGGAGTGAATGCATCTTACTTTCCTAGCAACCCTCTTCCCTAATTCTGAAGCAAATAAATCACACTAAGGATAGTATCCTGAGCATATGGCTATGAATAAAGGAGATTTGCCTGATTTTCTTTTTTCTCTTTTCTTCTTTTTTAAAATTAAATATCAGTGTCTTTTTTAAAATTAAATATCAGTGTAAAATAAACATCAGCCCCTGCACATTTCCTTTCACAGCAAAAGGGGTTTCTGTCCCCCTAAAAACAAACAAACATCACAAAAAATGCATTCTAACTACCAACTTTTACCTCTGCCCACAGAAGGCTGTACCTAAGCTTAATGCCTAGCCAACAGTATGCAACCTGTTCACTACTGCTGCATTTACTTCCCACATTTTCAGCAAAGCCTGATGCTACCAAGACGAGAATAGGCAAGGACTTTAGCATGCCAAGGCCAGCAGCAACATGAAGAGCATCTTTAGAAAACAGGTCACAAGCAGCACCCTTTCCTTCTCCAGGCAGAAGACATCCTATGTTGCATGATCTGGACTTTGAATGCTCCCACCTTTCTGCAGAGCAGCTGAAGCAGAGGACCACTGGGAAGGATGCTGCTAACCCCTAGATCTGGAAGAACCCTCCCACAGTGGCCCTGCAGCACAGGGGAAATACACCCTGAAGTTCCTCTGCCTGTAATCCAAGAAGGCAGCTGGTGGCACTGCATGGAAGACAGTCGTAGAGAAGTTTGCCAGCAGGAACAAAAGGGTAACAAGAATGCCAAACGGCAATGGTCATTACTTTTTTTTTTTTTTTAAAAGCAAAAATAAAACCAAGCAACAAAAAATGTGACTAGCAGTAGAAATCGGAGAGGAAATTAGAGTGATTTTATAGAAAGCATGAATCAGTCATACCAAAAGCCACCTGAATTTTTTTCTCTATCATATGCAATTTCTCATGTTCTTTTATGTCATCTTCTCAGTGTCAGTTTTCGAGAGAACAATTCTCAGCTCAGCATGACAGAACAGTAATACCGACGGGCATGCAGAACATTAGCATGTTATAAATAAACTGCTAATTTGAGGTGGGAAAAATCATCAAGGCAGCTCTTATGATTAAGAACCAGAGAGAAAATGAGCAACTTGCTTATGCTTTCAGGACACTGCATTTTACGAAAAAAGCAAGCTGCTTCTAATTCCTAAGGGAAAAAGAGAACAAACCCAGTGAAATACCCCGCTTTTGAGACAAAGAAGCCGGTGAAAATGCTATTATAATTTTTAAAGCCCTCCCTGCACCCACCTCAAGTAGTAAGTTGTCTTTTCTACCAGCTCAAGAGCTTCGTGCTTAAGAGTACTACAGCGAGGTTGTGAAGTTTCAGCTTCCTCTCACCCTACTCGCAGTTTTACATAACTCCCAAGATACGCTTTTTGGCTACAGACATTGCGCAGCTGAAAAAAAAAAAAAAAAAGAAAAAAAGAACCCACCCAAAAAAAAAAGTACAAGGTGCAGAAGCGTTATACGGCAATTTGGATCTGGGTTACTTGGAGCCGCTCAATAAAACTCTTACCATGAAAAGTAAAACTTTATTCCGCTGAGCCGACAGCCAGGATTATTCGTGCCTGCGATAGCCCTGATCAACACCCTCCGTCTGCCCTGCGTGGGGTTCCCTTCCCACCCTGTCCCCAGCCTGCAGGGACAGATAACTCCCCGCCGCAGCACGGCTGCCACCTCGGGTATTATTTCTGTACGTCTCCAGCATTGTCACTCCATACCAGCGCGCCACTTACTAAGCGTTATTACAAAAATTTCTGCGAATATCTCTGTTTTCCACGAGCAAGGGATAATGGCCTCATTGCAATAGCCTTGATAAAAGCTCCAACAAGACAGCTTTCAGATATTGCCACACAAAAGCCTTCTGTGAGAGCTGTAACCAACATCAATTCCCGCTACGCGAAGACATTAGACAAAGTGTGAACTAGCTTACTGTATGGGGACAAAAAACTGACTGTCAATGTGTGGGACCAGCGCTGTCTAAAAACACAACGCTGGCAAGGCAAAATAGCACCAGAATATATACATGGTAATTGCCATTTAATTCCAGAATTAGCAGCACAAGAAAACAAGTTCTGAAGGCGCTATTAGGTTACTAGCATTACTCAAGACATTATAATTCCACATAATTCCATTTCTAGCGTTCCTGGTTGGAAAAACAACTTTATAAACAGCAGATGTTAAAAACACCCAAGCAGAAGGTGAAGGAAAACCCAGTTTCCATTACAGAAGCACTCAGAGAACACAACAAACCCTACAGATCTGCTCCTTAAAGCATGTATTTTCCAGCAGTGATAGAATAGCTTGGGTTAAAAGAGAGGTTTAAAGGTCATCTAGTCCAATCCCTCTAAGTGAGCAGGAACATCTTCAACTAGATCAGGTTGCTCAGAGCCCCAACTGGGCCTTCAATATTTCCAGGAATGGACATCTACCACCTCTTCAAACAACCCATTCCAGTGTTTCACCGCCCTTGCCGCAAAAATCTTCTTACATCTAGTCTAAATCTACATTCTTTTAGTTTAAAGCCATTACTCTGTAACAATCATAGAATACCTTGAGTTGGGAAAAAACGCACAGGATCACCAAGAACAATTACCAGCCCTGCACAGGACCATTGCCAAGAGTCACACCCTGTGCCTGAAAGAGTTGTCCAAACACCTCTTGAACTCTGTCAGGCCTTGGTGCTGTGACCACTTCCATGGGGAGGCCTTTCCAGCACTCAACCACCCTCTGGGTGAAGACCCTTTTCCTTATACCCAGTCTAAGCCATGGTAGGCAACTGGATACACACAGACTGCCATTCCACCTATGGCACAAGATTAAACCCTTTCTGTGCACTATTTTGTACTTCTCACATCCTCATCTGCTTACACTGTGGTAGCATCCAGAGAGTCAGAAGCCTATTGTCAACATAAATGGAAAAATAATTGTTGGGCCAAGAAGTTACATTTTTACTTCTAGACCTGACACCTCATAAATGGGAGTCTAGGAATGAGGGATGCAAGCAAGTCTACATGCCAGTTTGGTTCTGAACAACATTTGAAAGGCAAATTTGAAAGCTTTTATAGACAGCATAGTACACTCGCCCTATGGAGAAGTGTTTCACTCTAAAATTACATCTGTACTTTAAAATGTGTAAAAAAAAAAAAAAATTAAATCCTACAGTGCAGATTCAGTGGCTTGCAAGAAAATATGTCTGTTACTGCACTCCAATTTTAGTAAGATTTTATAACTAACGGGTAGAACCAAAATTAAGACAAAGTTATATTCAGAGCAAACTAGCAGAGAGCACCAATAAGCCTGATGTTCTATGTAAGAATTGGACTCTTGCACAGCATGGCGTGCTCCATTGAGTCCTAGACCAGAGACTTTTAATGTCACCTTAATTAACAAGGAAGGAAGTTTGCCATTGAGCTTCTTCCCCCGCCCCCCTTTCTGGCAGTAAGTTATGCAATATGCAACAACCTTTGAACCAACAGCTGTGCAACAAGCAAAAAAAAAAAAAACAACAAAACCAGAATAGCATGCTAAAGAGGAGAAAGTCTTTTAAGAAGTTCATTAATGAAAATTACTCTTAGAATCTATGCATACATAACCAACACATGCATACCATAACTTGGGGCAGGAATGCTGGAGCTGAAGCAGCCAAGGTTGATATCTTCTTATCCAGTTTTCCAACACAACTTATTTATACCAAAAATAGTTGCTTACATGTTTTCTACAGGTTTTTATTAGATCTTTGCAAAACAACTAGTGTCTTGCAGTGTCTATGCGATGAGACTGTAAAATTCTGTTGTAAAGACATAGAAATGAAAGCCAAAATAATAGCAACCTCTGCTTTTGACAGTGACTCGTTCACATAAAGCTCAAGATGCCAAGGACCCAACATCTGCAGTACTGCAACTGTGCACCACAGGTAACACCCAATAATCTTACTAAAAATCAGGTCCTAGACCCTTGAAGAAAGGGTCTGATATGCCATCAACCTTAGGTAGTGGACACAACAGCTACAAGTGATCAAATTAAATTCCCTACTTAAACAAAGCAGTGAAACAGGGGACTGGTTTTACTTTTAGAGGCAAGAATAAAGAAGAGCCATACTTGCCCACACAATTTAGCACACTCACAGAAAAGATGAGAGCTGATTCAGAAAAGATGATCATGATCCTCTATGCTCCACTTCCCATTCCTAACTTAGTCCTAGGCAAAAGACCTTCAGCACAAAAAGCCCAAGAGCTGCAGGGCGTGCACATGCAGCAGTGGCAGAGCTGGCATGTTAGTTTTCACATCATAACAGGTCAGGTCAACAACTGTTCACACTCAAAAGTAGGACAGGAGACTCATGACACGTACCAGTAACCTTAGGCTAGTTCAGTTTGCAAACTAACAACACATTTGCTATGCATTCATATGTGTCTAAAAGGAAGGCTAAAATGCATTAAGTAGTACACTCCTACTACACAACAGAGGCCATTTTCAATATGCTCTGGTTTAATCAACACACAATCAAGTTCCTGCCTTCTCTCTCTACAGGGCTTGCACATGGAAATATTTACCACACCTCACATTGAGCCCACAAGGCATTAAGAACTCCACAAATGCCACTAGAACCTGCAAATAGCAGCAGCATCCAAGCAGACATCACAGTACTTCAGGAGACACCCATGCCAGGCATGGCACTTCCAAGGGTGCTTTTGGACCAACTTACTTGAGGAAAACAGAATTGAAATAGTTCCTTTTTGAAAATGTGACAAATTGGGCAATTTTGCCAAGCTCGTCTTCAAACAGAACTGAAATTGAAACAGAGTGCAAATACCTCACCAGCAGCACCCCCATCCCAGAGACTCCCTCCAGCTCCCTGCAGCCTCCCTCCCACTGCACACCACTGGCCCCAGGGAAAATGATGGGGATTTCTTCTCCCCAGAACTACAAACACAACCCTGCTCTTGAAAAATAATGCAGGAAGTGATTAACTCTGCCAGCCAAAACAAAGCCTGAAGTCCAACTTAGTCATTTGTAAGGATGAGAGTTACCACCATACGTACACAGTGCTGCCAGCTGTAAATGAGATTATTTACAGAGACTATAAAAGCTGGAGATTTAGTTACTCTAAGAGCTTTCCATCTGCTGAAGCTCCATGCACTGGGCAGGGCTGCATCTATGTTATCACCACTGATGCAAAAAAAACCCATCCAAACCGAAGCCACAGCCTCCAACTCATCCTTAGCAGGAAGCTCCTCCACAAGGCAGGACTAAAGCCTGAGCACGCTCCCGCCCCTCCACACCAGCACCAGCCCTGCCACAACAGCCATGGCCAACACAGCCCAACACACACCTTTGGAAGTGAAACCTGGAAGGTGCCATACTCGAAGCTACCAAGACAAGCTCACGTCTTTGTTCGGCATCCCCCAGTCTTCCCCTCGGTGCTCCGGACAGAAGGGACGGGCTGAATTCCCCTCCTGCAACCACACCGGACCTACTGGCCTGCACAGGACAGGGGCTCCAACAAGGAACGGTGCTACTTTGCTTTCCTTTTTTTTGCACCCTGCGCTTCACAGTGAGTCATTCCTGCAGCAGTCATGCCCACTCATACCCTCTGTTCTAGACCGCCCATTCCTCTGCCCAGGGCCAGGTTAAGATCTTGCGAAACAAGCTGGGTTTGAAGAGGCCCCTGGCTCCTGCTAGGCCTGCAAAGTGGGTCTACCATGTGTTCAAAACATCCTTCAAAGCTGCCAGTCCCCAAAAGTTTCACGAGTAAAATCTCCCAACTGACAGACATGCTTGTTTTCACACTCATGTGGTTCCTTTATAAAAGGAAACCTTTATTTCAACATTGACGACTTTCATTTCAGGAGAAACTAAATGGTCTAGCACTCTTTAGCTTGGAGAAGACATCTGAGGACAGAAGATAATTTATCATAAACTGTGCAGAGAAACATATCAGAAAATCATTTTTCCCTACCCCAATATCTAGGATCACCCAAGAACTCTAGAGACGGCAAGTTCAAAATGAAAAGAAAAAAAAAAAAAGGCAGAAACAAAGAAAATTGTTTTTTTCCCTTTCATACAAGATACCTAAATGATGGACAGAACCTATTGTTATGTAAGGTCATAACTGCAGTTATATTCAAACAGGGATTAGACAAAAATCACAGGCCACTGGTAGCTATAAAACACATTGTAGCCCCTGACCAAGTAAGTGCTTCCCTGAATCAAGGGCTGTCCTGTGCAAGCCCTCTTCTTGTGTTGCTTCCTGAAGCGTTTGCTATAGTCATAGTCAGAGAAGTGGTGGGAGAACCCTTCATCTTGCAAAATACAGCTGTTCCTAAGTTTAAAGATTATTTTCCTTTTGAATGCTTGCACATACAGATGAGCGCTCTGTAAAAATTAACAGAGCAGCACCAACATACCTGGGATAAAATGAGGGGAAAGAAAATGCCTTTAACTGCTCAACCAGGTGAAGCAGCCTCCACAGAAGAATAAACTGGCCATAAAGTGACCCCGTCCAGCTTTTTGGTAAGCAGGCTGATGGCACAAGGAAAAGAGATTCATAGTGAGAAAGGGTAAGACCAACACCAGAAAATGAAGGCTTGGTGAGCCAGTTTAGCATCTCAGCACCAGTGCACTGGCAATCTCCTGACTCCTTCCCTCATCTCACTCACCTTATCCTGGGCCCAAGATGCATGCCAGACCTAATGCTTAGATTCAGCTGTTTTTTACCTTGTTAAAGCAGCAGAAAACCAACCTGTCAGCACAGCCAGATGCTCCCCAAGCACAGGAGTAAGGGAAGAACATGGCCTGGCCGTGGGCACAGCAAAGGCAATGAAACAGAGGAGACGGTGAGAGAAAAGCAAACCTACTTCGAGCAACAGTAAAGCTTTTGAGTGACTCAGCTGTTCATGGAACCCTGCCAAAAGCCCTTATCATCACAGGGCTACCATACTCAGGAGTTCTGGTGCAGATGGAGCCACACCAGCACAGCTGGAACCCTGTGTGAGGATAGCAAAGCCACCGTCAGTAAGCCACAGGCTATTCCTGTAGGGTTTTATTAGGATGCCCACTTTCCACAAGATGTTTGTCAGCATGGTTAGGGCAATCAGGATTTTCACCTCTTTGAATTCTCCTCAGACAGCTGTGCCGAAGGACCACACGGTACCTCCTTGGGCTCAGAAGCAGCTTGTTGCTGGAGGAGACGGATTTAAACAAAAGAAATTCCCTTAAATGTTACTCAAAAACCAAAGGTCCCAGACTCATGCTAGCATTTATTTCTAGTAACACAAACTATCAGGCAAAGAAATATGAAAATGGGTCTGAATATGAAAACACCTGTGTCTTCACATACGAACCTTTTTATTCCTGCAAAAGAAAGAAAAGCTCCTAAGTTAACTGCCCACTTCCTTTATGCAACTTACATGTTCTTCTCCAATACCCCAAATCCTTGTTCATTATTTATGTTCTATTTGGCTTGCTCCTTTACGCAACACCTAGCAGAAAAATTGTGGGTTACCCCACTTTTCTCCCTTTCCCGCTGTGACTTGCTGCGAAGAAGGGAGGAAGGAAGAGGTGCTTTCTAAATCAGCAGAAAAATGAGAGAGGTACTAAGTATTCAGTTTGGAAATGTAAATCCTCCTGCCCCCTTCTGAAGTATGCCGAACCAGCCTCTCCACAGCTCATGTCATCTAAAGGCCACAGGAGTTCTCTAAAGATATTGTTGTTAAGAGGATTTAGCCCCTTTTAAAAAGGACTTAACATGTGGGTGGTGTCTCCATTTAAGCATTTTCTCATGGCTAAGAAAATGGCCCTCTTCTTAAAGGCTTATCTTTATAACCCAAAGACAGTAAGAAATTCTCCACTATTTGAATTAGAAACATTTTGAGCAGCTTGCTTTTATAACAGCCCCCATTTCTGAGCACTGGGATTTGCAAATGGTAGTGACTTTCTCACACCAAGCGAGAAGGCAACACCAGCGAGACTGCTTTCAGGGTACCTCGTCAAACATTAATTTCTCCTGAGTTTTCACGGGGATCCAAGTTGATTCGCAAACTCACGGACACCAAGAGGGCACGATGCCACTACTCCTGCGCCATATCCGTGGCCACCACTTTCTCTTGATGGTCCATGGCACTTCCCAGACCTGCCATTATCTGGTTCAACCTGCTTGCCCAGCAGAAAACCTTTATTTATGTAGGTCAGGGTTAATTTTCCATCGTGGGAAGCCCAAGAGCCCAGAAGGGAAGAGGCACCAGCCTGTATTAGGGTGCAGGGGAGGATGCAGGATCACCTGCCCCTTGCAGCAGCACTGACCCCATCTCTGGCTGCTGGGGCTTTCCCCAGGAGCACAAGCTGATGGTTTGTTCTGCAAGGGTTAATTCTTCATTACCACTTGTGTTTAAGCCATGGCAGGAGTTCAGATTTACCTGGTGACACTTTCTATTAACTCCACAGGAATCATGCAAAAGCTCCTCAAGTTGAAAGGGTGGGCAGACCTGGTCACAGCCTCCTGGAGCCCGGGCTCACCAGGGTACAAGAGCCCGGTTAGTGACCCTCAGCCGCAGGAGCCGCCACAACAGACATCAGCAGAGCAAGGAACAGATTTTGGACAGTCACGTGCTTGGGAAATGGAGGAAGGTACACATTATCATCAGTGCAGGACTGGAGATGCCTATTGCTATGGACTAGGCCATCTTTCAAGGCTTTTCCAGCGGAGTTACACATACACAATCACAGATGAAATAACTAACAAATTCCCAGGGCAGAAGCAGCTTACTTTTGCCAAAGAACCTTATTCATTTGCTCACATAGTCAATCACCTCTCTGAATAACCTAAACTATACTGCTCTACTGACTCTTTTCCAGTCATACCATGGTTTATATTTAGAAGCAATGGGTGGGTTGCCAGTACAGTTACATCTGCAAGGCTAGAGTGTTTTCATAACCCTAACCAGTGCAGGTGTGCTGGCCAAAATTTAGACTTATCCCTACCATCTTTTGCATAGCAGGTCCTTGTTTCCAGCTGGGGGTCTCAGACCCATCCACTACTTGCAACTCAACTAATTAAGAGCTAAATTTGTATTGGTGCTACTCACCTGAGATTGCTGCCTCAACTACCCACTGTTTTCTTGCTCCTCTCACAAGTCCTTAATAACAGTTTCTCCAAAATTATCTGCTAGTAACTAAGGGGAAATACCCTCTCCTCCCAGTCCCAGAAAATGTTCCATGAGTTTTGAGGAAAACCAGCTGGAAATCAGAGAACTGTGAAAGGGCTGGATCATCTCCCTTGCAAGCATG
Organism: Empidonax traillii; assembly: GCF_003031625.1. Taxonomy (NCBI): domain Eukaryota; kingdom Metazoa; phylum Chordata; class Aves; order Passeriformes; family Tyrannidae; genus Empidonax; species Empidonax traillii. Next base: position 150,454 of record NW_020955885.1, read on the forward strand.
GAACAGGAAGACAGGGCAGCATACTAGGGTGCTTCAGCCTGACTTCCCAAAAGATGGGTCTGCAGCAAACCAGCCCATCTCCAAGAGGGGCACTCAACAAGAGCAGGGCTGTCAGGGCAGAGCACCCTTTCCTGGGGAGTGCCATGGATGTCTTATCGCCCTGGGAGGGTGCCAGCCAGAGGCTGTAGATACCGCTGGCCTGACCACTCTCTTCCTCCCCCATCCCACATATCTCCCCAAAGTTCACACAGGGCCTGAGGGCATACGACAAACTCACAACTTTCTTGAGGACTTCTTTGCAGGCGGAGCCCTAAATCTCCTTCCTGTTTCCAAATCTTTAAAGTGGAAAGAAGCCTTCCTAGGTTTTTATGGCCAGGAGTTCCTCCCTTCAGAAAGGTGAACGGTATCTATATTAAAAAGAGACTAATAAATAAAACTACTAAAACAATACACGAGGGTCTTGTCACATCCATTAATGGGAAATTTTAGGAGTTCCTGTGACATCAGCATCCCTCCCACAAAGCCAAAAAAGCACGTACAATTATTCTCCTAGAATCATAGCGTCACATATGCTCCTCTTTGAATTCACTCACCACCACCTTCTAGGAATCAACCTTCGCACAGGACAGCCAAATATTTACAAAGTAGCCTGATGCAGCCTGCTTGACAGTGAGTGCTATTAGGATATGCTGAAGACCAAGAGCACACAAAAAAAAAAATCAATTCTCTATTACCGCAAAGATGCTTATTTTAAAAATAAAAATATAATACTAAAAAAAGCTTTGGATGGGATTTGATGAGCCTTGAAACTTCCATGACTGGCTCAGCAACCAACACCTGCAAAAAGTCATGCAAGAGGCAGCTCCTGCCTTCCTCACCGGTTTCCCAGCTGCTCCCAAACCTCTTCCAGAAGTATTTCAGAATTACAGCACCATCCCAATACCTGGACCATCACCGACTGGATGCAGGGTAGAGAAAGAAGGATGGGGGGGGGGGGGAAGGGAGAAGGGGTGTTAAAACCCCTTTTGCCCTGGCAGGGGCGCACCGGGGCGGGAGAGGAAGAGATGGGAAGGAGTTCAGCGATCACACGCCGCCGGGAGGGGGTCGCAGAGGCCGGGGGGGGAGGGCAGGTGAGCCCCCCACGACGTCTACGACCCCCGCCCGGCGGGGATGCCCCGCGCCCTCCCCCACTCCCCAACTCGGCGGAGCCCACGAGGGCCAAGCGCACACCCGAAATCAGCGAGGACAAAGAAAACCCCACGAGTGGGGGAGGTGGA
>NW_020955885.1:152335-154575 GCF_003031625.1 Empidonax traillii
GAGGAGGAGGAGGAGGAAGCGGCGTCCCCCTCCCCGCCCGCCCCGGCTCCCAGTCACAGCCGCGGCCTCGGCGCACGTGTGCCAGACGTCACCGGCGGCTCCGGGGGTGAGCGGAGACACCGGCGGGGCACGGCCCGGCCCGGCCCCCCGCCCCGCGGGAACCGGGGCCCTTCCCCGCCGCCGCCTGCTCGCTCCTTTGCACCCGTGCAGCGGGACGTGGCGGGGGATTATTATTTTTCGACCCCCCATTCTTTTTTTTTTTTTCCCCTCTCGCGCTCTCTCTCTCTCTCTCCTCCTTTTTTTTTTTTTTTTTTTTTTTTTTTTCTGTCCCCCTTTTCAATAAGACCCGGCAGCGGGGGGTGGGAAGGAGGCAGGAAAGTTTATTGCAACAAAGCGCTGCCTCCGCCTTTCCTGCCCTCCCCCCCGCACCCCGCCCGCCCCCCGGGCCCGGCCGGCAGCGGGATCCCCCCCCGTCCCCTTCACCCTCCCCGCGGGGACGGGGGGAAAACACAAAATTACCGGGGGGCGGCCTCCGCCACTGCCGAGAGCGGGCTGCAGCAGCGCCGTCCTGCCGGCGGGTCCGTGGGGGGTGCAGTACAGCGAGCTGCCAGCGGGCTGGCCCCCATCCGCCGCCGGGGCAAAGGCACCGGGAGCCTGGGAAGCGGCGGCGGCGGCGGAGGAGGAGACAACACAGGGCGCCCCCGCCGCCGCGCCGGTGCTGCGGATCTGGATGAAGGTGCCGGCGGCAAAGCGGGCCGGGAAGCCGGCGGGGGCTGCTCTGGAGTCCGTGGACGGCGCGGGCGGCGGCGCTGCTGCCTGGGCCGGCGGCTGGAGTCCCCTTCTCATCCTTCCCTCCGGGTCTGTCCCCGCAGCCGCGTCTCCTCCTCCCCCCCGTCCCTCCTCCCCCCCCGGCCTTCCCAGCTGCTTTCCTCCTCGATGCCGAGGCCCCGCACAAAATACTGGGGGCTGCGGGTGCCGGGGGGGCCCCGGCTGCAGAATGCGGGGCGCCGGGGGGGGACGGAGGCGGCGGGGCGGGCAGATGCGGCGGATGGAGCGGGGCCGCTCCCGCTGTGTGGGGCCGGCTGGAAAATGGCTCCAGGAAGCGGCGGCTGCTGACAATGAATGAAGGGAAAGGAGACGGGTTACGCGCCAAGGGCCTCCCGCGAAACTCGGATTTCCCGCCCTCTTTTCAAACCAAATTTGCATGTCCCCGCCCCCGGGGCGCGCCCCGCCCGCCTCGCCTTCTCATTGGCCCTCGCCACTCTCCTCGCCGGCCAACGGGGCGCCGCCTCCCCGCCCCCCTCCCCTCCCATTGGCCCGGGGCCGCGGCCGCGATTTGCATGCGGCGTGGCGATTGGCTGCGGGGGCGAGGCTGGGGGATTCCCCGCGCGAGGGGCCGGGATCCCGGTTCGCCGGCGCCCTGACAGTGACAGCTGCGCCCGCGGGGAGCGCCGGGCACCGCCCGGCACCGGCAGGGCACCCACGGGGCACCCACGGGGCACCGCCCCGCCACCGACAGGCTCACCCCGGGCTCTCCCGGAGCGTGCGGGCAGCGCCGGCTCGCAGCCCGTGGAAGGCGCGGGTTCGCCCGCCCGGTAGGTGGAATCCCTGCCGCCGCCGCCGCCGTTCGGGAGGCGCCGGGTTTGTTCCCGCCCGGCAGCTCTGCTGCTTGGAAGGGGTCACCCGAGTTCTCGTCCGGGTTTGTTCGGAGAGGCACCGGCCTGTCGCCGGCGGGGAGGTTCTCAGGGAGCTGTTTAAAGGCGTCCCGGCGCGGGGTGTCACCTCCGGTAGCTGAAGAGGCGCTTTCCGCTTTCTTCATGTATTTTCAAACCAGCCCGCTGGAGACATTTAATTTCTTTTTTCTGCAAGAAGTGAGCGTTTAGCAAAATACTCCCTTTCGTTGTGGCCTGTACTGTCCCCGAGAAGGAAAACAGTGGAACTATTCCTGCTAGCTGTTTCTGTCTTCCTGTAGTGTCTGCATTTATTAAATGCCCCCTTAAAATAATAAAATAATTCTGTTACCATAAACTGGCAAATATGAACGATGGAGAATTATCGCTCTCAATAAGGCTGGAAAAGACCCCCAAGACTGTCTAGTCCAACCTTCAACTGAGTACCACCATGCCCACTGAACTTACCCCATGTTTTCACCACGCCCTCCTAACTTATTAAATGCCCCAGCCTGCCCAGCATCCACTAGCCATGCCCAATTTACCCATGTTTCGCTTCTACACACACCT
>NW_020955885.1:155098-156751 GCF_003031625.1 Empidonax traillii
TCAATAAGGCTGGAAAAGACCCCCAAGACTGTCTAGTCCAACCTTCAACTGAGTACCACCATGCCCACTGAACTTACCCCATGTTTTCACCACGCCCTCCTAACTTATTAAATGCCCCAGCCTGCCCAGCATCCACTAGCCATGCCCAATTTACCCATGTTTCGCTTCTACACACACCTTCCCCATGACCAGTTCTCCCAACGGACACATCCAGGCTGACGCTGCTGAGCTGGGCAGACGAGAATCCTTTTCCTTCGTAACGTTCCCCGTTTCCATCTCTACCAGTTTCATGAACAAGTTGCTCTACTGAACTCACAGTCCTGCCTGTAGGTGCCCCTGGTGTGACCCCAGCTCAGTCAGAGTGGATGGCTACAGTGGGATGTTGTTGCATCTAAAACAAGGACATCTTCAATTCCAGGCATGTTTTCCATTAAAGGAGTAAATTCTGCTCCATTTGACACTGGAGAAGCCTTGATTCAGCTACGACTTGTAATTTTCAGCACTGCATGTTAGGAAAGATACGACGTGGAGAGAATCCATAGGAAAACAAGGGCAACATAACATGGTCACAAAAATATGTCCTACTACAAAGGTTGGCTTTTGTTTTGTCAGAGGGAAAAGTAGGGGAAGAGGACATGGTAGCAGCGACCTGATGCATAAAAGGTCGTAGAAGATTGCTTTTCCTCTGTAGGGAAGGTAATTAATATTTTAGGCAATATTAAATTTAATCTAGATAATTGGGGAGGAATAGATTTTGAAGTGAGGAAACCCTACAGTAGCCTACCCAGGGATACTAGAGATTTTTTAACAGATGAAGACTTCTTTTAGCAAGTCTTTTAGTCTTGCATTTGTGTTCAGTATGCAAGACCTAAAATAAAAGCCTTTTGATGCCTTCATTATGGTCCTTCCAGCCCAGACAGGAGCAAAGTTTCACTGAAAAATTTCATGTTCTCCTGCAGAAACTTAACATTCTTTAAAATTTTTAAAATTTTACCTAAATCTGCAGATCTGCTACTGTGGACTGCTCTTAAGGAGTCAGCCAGCAGTGTCCAACTTTGTACCCACGCACAGGGAAAAGCTGTTCTCAGCGTGCCTCATCCAGGGCAGATATAGCAGCACCTTGCTACCCAGTGAGGTATATCCTCAGCAGAAGTGGGGAGAAACAGAAACCTTTCCCTGCTGCAGAGTTCATCCTCAGTCTTCTTCTGGAACACCTTTTATGGTTTTCCTCTGCCATGGTCTCTGCCATCTTCAGCTAATTATCCACCATCCTACATCAGGACTCTCTGCCTTGTAGCAGGAGGTTACTGAGGCACATCCAAGGGCCAAAGCAGGGCAGAGTCTGAGGAACGAGAACAGCAGGTGAAGGGCAGGGTAGAATACATAGATAGATAAGATATAAAGAGAGGTGCAGGCAGGCAGTAAATGTGCTTGTAGTTTAAAATAAAGATTTTTTTTTTTTTTTTCACAAGGAAGGAATTGGTAGCACTACATTGCTTTTGCATATCCCTAAGGAAGGGGAACAGAAATAAACAAGAAAGGATGGTAACCATCAGCAGCTATGAAAGGAGTAATGGGCAATCTTCAGGAAACAGAGGAGAGGAGAAGAGGCACCTAGGAAACAATTTAGGGAAAAGAGAAGAGGGAAGGGAA